>NC_069502.1:78249882-78454882 GCF_027579735.1 Bombina bombina
CATAGCATATTTAAATAGTTTTCAAGCGCCTATAATATTATTTAGTTTCCTTTTATTGCAAATATATTTCAATATGTTCATGGATATTATCTAAAGTTCAGGTATTTATATTAATTTTATTTGTCGTCTTAGTAGAAGTATATTGATTGTGGGTTTAGTCTAAAGGAAGATTGTTAAATATATTCCCTGCCAAATACTCACACATTGTTTGGAGAATACTGCTTAGATTTTCATAAATATACTGACAACCCCCCTTGTGACCACAGCGTCATGGGGTTTCCTCAGGGCAAACGGAAGGATTTGTGCAAGTTTGCATAGCCATTCTCTGGTAGAGGTGTTGTTTGTTCTAGAGGTAACATTGCACAATACTCATTTTTTAATGTTTCAAACCTATTTTCCAAGACTAAAGGCTTAACGCTTTCTGTGCACTATCTTGATGTGGTTCTTATGCATAGCCTATTATCAGTAGATCCTATACCTGTTGTATGCTTGCAAGAACAATACTGCACTGTGATTATTACCAAATATTGAAGTTTGGCAAGGCCTAATAAAAAGAAAGTCCTGAAATCCCTGTCTTATATGTAGTCACTTATGATGTTTCTACAATGTCTCTCTTTTACTGTGTCGTTTATTAATAAATATAATGTAGGTGTCGGCTATGTTGGGGGCATCAGATTAGGGGTTAATAAGTATAATGTAGGTGGCGGCGGTGTCCGGAGCAACAGATTAGGGGTTAATAATATTATGCAGGTGTCGGCGATGTCGGGGGCGGTGGATTAGGGGTTACTAAGTGTAAGATTAGGGGTGTTTAGACTCGGGGTTCATGTTAGGGTGTTAGGTGTAGACATAAAATGTGTTTCCCCATAGGAATCAATGGGGCTGCATTAAGAGCTGAACGCTGTTTTTTTGCAGGTGTTAGTTTTTTTTTCAGTCGGCTCTGCCCCACTGATCCCTATGGGGAAATTGTGCACAAGCACGTTTTGCAAGCTCACCGCTACCGTAAGCAGCGCTGGTATTGAGGTGAGATGTGGAGCAAATAAAATGCTAAGAAAACCTAAGCTCCCCATTGCCCTGAAAAGGGCATTTGGATGGGCATTGCCCTGAAAAGGGCATTTGGATTAGCATTGCCCTTAAAAGGGCATTTAGCTCTATTGCTGCCCAAAGCCCTAACCTAAAAATAAAAACCACCCAATAGACCCTTAAAAAATCCCAACACTAACCCCTGAAGATTTACTTACCGGGAGGTCTTCATCCAAGCGGCAAGATGTCCTCAACGAAGCCGGCAGAAGTGGTCCCCCAGACAGGCAGAAGTCCTTACCCAGACGGCATCTTCTATCTTCATCCTTCTAACGCGGAGAGGGTCCATCTTCAAGACATTGGAACAGCCAATAGAATGGGAGCTCAATCCTATTGGCTGATTGAATCAGCCAATAGGATTGAAGTTCAATCCTATTGGCTGATTGCATCAGTCAATAGGATTTTTTCAACCTTGATTCCAATTGGCTGATAGAATTCTATCAGCCAATTGGAATCTAAGGGACGCCATCTTGGATGACATGACTTAAAGGTACCTTCATTCAGCAAGAAGACGTCGGAAGAAGAGGATGCTCCACGCCGGATGTCTTGAAGATGGACCCGCTCCGCGTTGGAAGGATGAAGATAGAAGTTGCCATCTGGGTAAGGACTTCTGCCTGTCTGGAGAACCACTTCTGCCCATCTGGAGGACCACTTCTGCCAGCTTCATTGAGGACATCTTGCCGCTTGGATGAAGACTTCTCCTGGTATGTAAATCTTCAGGGGTTAGTGTTAGGATATTTTAAGGGTGTATTGGGTGGGTTTTATTTTTAGGTTAGGGCTTTGGGCAGCAATAGAGCTAAATGCCCTTTTAAGGTCAATGCCCATCCAAATGCCCTTTTCAGGGCAATGGGGAGCTTAGGTTTTTTTAGTTAGCATTTTATTTGGGGGGTTGGTTGTGTCGGTGGTGGGTTTTACTGTTGGAGGGGTGTTTGTATTTTTTTTTTCAGGTAAAAGAGTTGATTTCTTTGGGGCAATGCCCCGCAAAAGCCCTTTTAAGGGCTATTGATAGTTTAGTTTTGGCTAGGGTTTTTTTCATTTTGGGGGGGCTTTTTTATTTTGATAGGGCTCTTAGATTAGGTGTAATTAGTTTAAATATCTTGTAATTTGTTTTTTATTTTCTGTAATTTAGTGTTTGTTTGTTTTTTGTAATTTAGCTAATTGTATTTAATTTATTTAATTATATTTAATTTATGTAAGTTATTTAATTGTAGTGTAGTGTTAGGTGTTAGTGTAACTTAGGTTAGGTTTTATTTTACAGGTAAATTTGTATTTATTGTAGCTAGGTAGTTATTAAATAGTTAATAACTATTTAGTAACTATTCTACCTAGTTAAAATAAATACAAACTTTATGTATAAACCCTAAGCTAGCTACAATGTAATTATTAGTTATATTGTAGCTAGTTTAGGGTTTATTTTATAGGTAAGTATTTAGTTTTAAATAGGAATAATTTAGGTAATGATAGGAATTTTATTTATATTTATTTTAATTATATTTAAGTTAGGGGGTGTTAGGGTTAGACTTAGGTTTAGGGGTTAATACATTTAGAATAATGTCGGCGCAGATTAGGGGTTAATAAATGTAGGTAGGTTGCGGGACATTGGGGGAGGGAGATTAGGGGTTAATAAATATTCAGGGATGCATACAACCTACACTAACCTTCCTTTATACCAGTTCGTCTCCTCCATTGCTATCCCCTGAACCCCCTTAGCATGTATGCCTAAGAGTCCAGCTGTTTGTAGATCACCTTCTTAAGAGCTGGCTACAACTGCGCGACTTTTGGCAGGGCCCTCTACCCATTTGATCCCTATAATTGTTTTGTTGTACTCTGCCTTTGTTTATAATGCTGCAGAATCTGTTGGCGCTCTACAAATAACCAATAATAATAATAATAATGTCTATTATGTCATAGCTGCTATCCAGTGGTCAAATTAGTGTAGTAACATTTTCCTGGATGTCCCTGAAGTTTAATAAGAATCACTGGTATTCTCAATTGTGTGGAAGTATGTATGTCTTTTTTTACATAGTTTATAATAGTCTAATAGTTTGAACCCCCTGCAGCCTCGGCCAGAACACAACAATCATAAACCTCTTTTAATTGTGTCTATATGTTGGGGAACATGCGGTTTTTAATGTTGTTTGGTTAGATTACTTTCTAATAAATGATTTTGATCATCTTAGGGATCAACATTTTTAACTTTAGTGCGACAGAAGAAAAAAGAGAGTATAACTACAAGCATATCAACAGAATATTCCCTTAAAAAAACCTGTGGGAAAAGTCAACTCTGAGCAAAGTTAGCAAGAGAGTATAACAGGGCTGTCTGAATCGGGCATCTGCAGGTTACCTTCTCCTATGTCCATGATATGTCCATCACCGTGGGGATAAGGAATGTTCTCTTCTAGGGTATTTAAGTATAATCGCCAATGAGTTTTACATGGAGGCTTGGATGAGAGGTGAACAGACCACGCAATGAATCTCTGCATCATGTCAGTTGGTGGCTGTGTTGGTAGATTTATTATATTATTCTGGATAAACTCCGCCTTGTCCTGTCTTTTCATCTTCCCTGCCGTGTTCTGTATCACGATCCCCTCTAATGCCCGGGGACGGGGCTTGCTGGTGGTCGTTTTTTTTAAGAAGGCAGATTTTATTGCATGGTCTTTGCATTTCTTAGGGTTGTCAGCAGGCTGGTTTGTTCGGGTTTTGAAGGTTCTTGGTGGAAAAGTTTGCTGTGTGCTGCGCCTTAAGGGCCCTCTGCGATGGCTGGGGGCCATGTTGTGTCTTTAGTAAAGTCGGGTAAGTTGGAGATATTGCATCATCAGGATTCTCTATGTCTGAGGACTCGATCGGGTTTACCAGTAGAAGTTGTAGGAGATGGTCATATGGAGCTTTATTGCTCATCTTTTACATGAGGAATTCAAGTTTAGGTGCTCATCAAGCCATTGTAGGTGGAAGGGGCGAACTGAGACCAACCAGGGCCCCCGGGCAAAAGTGTGGCAGGGCCCCCACCCCCCCTTTTCTCCACCTACCTACCTCCCTCCTCTGTCCCTTCTCCATCCTATTGCCCCTCCCATATAATGTGCCCCTCCCACCTCTATTGCCCCTCCTACCTCACATGCCCCTCCCCCACCATGTTTTTAATTGCCATATAAAGAGACAATTATTGTAAATTAAGTGTTTATGCTAAGAAAAAAATCCCCATGCCTATATGCACTATAGTATGGAGCAGAAAGTAATGAGGGGCTGACAAGGATGTGAAATCACTTCATTTGTATATTTCCTTTCAATAAGAGATGCATGATCCTATAAGTAGGCGTCTGTACTAAATAAAGATAAAACTATCTCCATTTTAACTGAAACCAGGGCAGGTTTAGAGAAATCAATTTTAAAGGGAGAGTAAAATCAAAATTACGCTTTAAAGGGACATGAAACCCAAAATCTTTCTTTCATGATTTAGGTAGAACAATTATAAACAACTTTCCAGTTTACGTCTATTATCAAATTTGCTTCATTCTCTTGGTATTATTTGTTGAAGGAGCAGCAATACACTACTGGTTTCTAACTGAACACATGGGTGAGCCAATGACAATCGGTATATATATGCAGCCACCAATCAGCAGCTAGAACTTAGGTTCTTTGCTGTTCCTGAGCTTATCTAGATAAACCTTTCAGCAAAGGATAACAAGAGAAGGAAGCAAATTAAATAATAGAAGTAAATTGGAAAGCTGTTTAAAATGTTATGCTCTGTCTAAATCATGAATGTCTAATTATGACTTTACTGTCCCTTTAATGATTCAGATTGAACATACAATTTTAAACGCCATTCATTACAATTTACTTAAATTATCTAAGTTGCTTAATTCACTTCCTATAATTTGTTGAAAAGCATATCTGGGTAGGTCCAGGAGCAGCAATGGACTACTGGGATTTAGCTGAAGATTGGTGGATGCACATATATGCCTCTTGTTATTGGCTCACCCATGTTCAGCTAGCTCCCAGTAGAACAATTGCTGCTCCCCTCCTATAGCATCTCATGTAGAGATATACAGTATGATAGAGAGGTCTAATGCCCGGCAAAACCTAATATATACAGATTTAACACAATGTAGAGGTTCCCTATGCCTCACACACAGTCCCCTCTCCAGTACCTTATATACAGATATATACTATTATAGAGAGCTTCCCTATGCCTCACACACAGCCCCCTCTCTAGTACCTTATATACAGATATATACTATTATAGAGAGGTTCCCTATACCTCACACACAGCCCCTCTCCAGTTCCTTATATACAGATATATACTATTATAGAGAGCTTCCCTATGCCTCACACACAGCCCCTCTCCAGTACCTTATATACAGATATATACTATTATAGAGAGCTTCCCTATGCCTCACACACAGCCCCCTCTCCAGTACCTTATATACAGATATATATTATTATAGAGAGCTTCCCTATGCCTCACACGCAGCTCCCTCTCCAGTTCCTTATATACAGATATATACTATTATAGAGAGCTTCCCTATGCCTCACACACAGCCCCTCTCCAGTACCTTATATACAGATATATACTATTATAGAGAGCTTCCCTATGCCTCACACACAGCCCCCTCTCCAGTACCTTATATACAGATATATACTATTATAGAGAGGTTCCCTATGCCTCACACACAGCCCCCTCTCCAGTACCTTATATACAGATATATACTATTATAGAGAGCTTCCCTATGCCTCACACACAGCCCCCTCTCCAGTACCTTATATTCAGATATATACTATTATAGAGAGGTTCCCTATGCCTCACACACAGCCCCCTCTCCAGCTCCTTATATACAGATATATACTATTATAGAGAGCTTCCCTATGCCACACACACAGCCCCCTCTCCAGTACCTTATATACAGATATATACTATTATAGAGAGCTTCCCTATGCCTCACACACAGCCCCCTCTCCAGTACCTTATATACAGATATATACTATTATAGAGAGCTTCCCTATGCCTCACACACAGCCCCCTCTCCAGTACCTTATATACAGATATATATTATTATAGAGAGCTTCCCTATGCCTCACACACAGCCCCCTCTCCAGTACCTTATATACAGATATATACTATTATTGAGAGCTTCCCTCTGTCACACACAGCCCCCTCTCCAGTACCTTATATACAGATATATACTATTATAGAGAGCTTCCCTATGCCTCACACACAGCCCCTTCTCCAGTTCCTTATATACAGATATATACTATTATAGAGAGCTTCCCTATGCCTCACACACAGCCCCTTCTCCAGTTCCTTATATACAGATATATACTATTATAGAGAGCTTCCCTCTGTCACACATACACACTGACCCCTCCCCAGTAACTTATATACAGATATATACTATTATAGAGAGGTTCCCTATGCCTCACACACAGCCCCCTCTCCAGCTCCTTATATACAGATATATACTATTATAGAGAGCTTCCATATGCCTCACACACAGCTCCCTCTCCAGTTCCTTATATACAGATATATACTATTATAGAGAGGTTCCCTATGCCTCACACACAGCCCCCTCTCCAGTACCTTATATACAGATATATACTATTATAGAGAGCTTCCCTATGCCTCACACACAGCCCCCTCTCCAGTACCTTATATACAGATATATACTATTATAGAGAGCTTCCCTATGCCTCACACACAGCCCCCTTCTCCAGTTCCTTATATACAGATATATACTATTATAGAGAGGTTCCCTATGCCTCACACACAGCCCCCTCTCCAGTTCCTTATATACAGATATATACTATTATAGAGAGCTTCCCTATGCCTCACACACAGCCCCCTCTCCACCCCCCAACTGTCCCGATTTTCGCGGGACAGTCCCGATTTTAGGGGTCTGTCCCCCTGTCCCGGGTTGCTAGCCATCTGTCCCGATTTGCCCCAGGCATTTAAAAAAAAAAAATATTTTTTTTTTTTTTTTAAATTCTATTGGGCCCATACTCAGAAGCAGCTGTCTTTGCTCTCACAGGGTTAGATACCTGTTAGATTCCATGTGGAAAAGGAATGGTGTGTGGGTTAAGCAGGAGTAAGGAGGCTGTATACACTCTGACCACGGGTAATGGTGACCTCTCTAACCTACCTCTGGTAGTGATGACGTCTAACCCCTGGTGATAATACTAGCATGCCTTCAGTTTTATACAATGAGCAGTGCTAATACCAGGGTAACGAACAGTGGCAGCCGCAGACTGCCAGCTAATGTGCTTGCCAACCTCAGGACCCCATACAATGAATGTAGTGTGTGTGTCTATCTGTATCCATAACTGTGTGTGTGTATCTGTATGTATAAGTTTATGCTATGTAGTGTGTGTGTCTGCATGTATAAATGTAAGCTATGTAGTGTGTGTATGTGTATCTGCATGTATAAGTGTGTATCTGCATGTATAAGTGTATGCTATGTAGTGTGTGTGTGTCTGCATGTATAAGTGTATACTATGTAGTGTCTGTGTATCTGCATGTATAAGTGTATGCTATGTAGTGTGTGTGTGTCTGCATGTATAAGTGTATACTATGTAGTGTGTGTGTATCTGCCTGTATAAGTGTATGCTATGTAGTGTGTGTGTATCTGCATGTGTAAGTGTATGCTATGTAGTGTGTATGTATCTGCATGTGTAAGTGTATGCTATGTAGTGTGTGTGTATCTGCATGTGTAAGTGTATACTATGTAGTGTGTGTGTATCTGCCTGTATAAGTGTATGCTATGTAGTGTGTGTGTGTCTGCATGTGTAAGTGTAAGCTATCTAGTGTGTGTGTATCTGCATGTGTAAGTGTATGCTATGTAGTGTGTGTGTGTCTGCATGTATAAGTGTATACTATGTAGTGTGTGTGTATCTGCCTGTATAAGTGTATGCTATGTAGTGTGTGTGTATCTGCATGTGTAAGTGTATGCTATGTAGTGTGTATGTATCTGCATGTATAAGTGTATGCTATGTAGTGTGTGTGTGTATCTGCATGTGTAAATGTAAGCTATGCAGTGTGTATGTGTATCTGCATGTATAAGTGTATGCTATGTAGTGTGTGTGTGTCTGTGTATCTGCATGTATAAGTGTATGCTATGTTGTGTGTGTGTGTCTGCATGTATAAGTGTATACTATGTAGTATACTATGTAGTATACTATGTAGTGTCTGTGTATCTGCATGTATAAGTGTATGCTGCATGTATAAGTGTATGCTATGTAGTGTGTATGTATCTGCATGTATAAGTGTATGCTATGTAGTGTGTGTGTGTCTGCATGTATAAGTGTATGCTATGTAATGTGTGTGTGTCTGCCTGTATAAGTGTATGCTATGTAGTGTGTGTGTATATTCATGTGTAAGTGTATGCTATGTAGTGTGTGTGTATATTAGTGTGTAAGTGTATGGTATGTAGTGTGTGTATCTTCATGTGTAAGTGTATGCTATGTAGTGTGTGTGTATCTGCATGTATAAGTGTATGCTATGTAGTGTGTGTGTATCTGCATGTGTAAGTGTATGCTATGTAGTGTGTGTGTGTGTGTATCTGCATGTTTAAGTGTATACTATGTAGTGTGTGTGTATCTGCATGTATAAGTGTATGCTATGTAGTGTTTGTGTGTATCTGCATGTATAAGTGTATACTATGTAGTGTGCTACTGTGCATTTTTGCTGACTTTAAAGGCCAGAATTTTGAATATAAATGGGGAATGCAGAGAGCAGTTTTAAAGAATTTATTATTAACTGTCCAATTAAGATAAAAATATTTAGCAATGTCTGTGCAAAGGATAATTAAATACATAGCTCACATAGCCATACCAATGGTTTGAGCTTGTGTTTGATTTGCTGCCTAAGTGTATTAAAATCTATGAATTTATTAAATTTTTTATTTATATTACTTTGGTCTTATGATTTTTTTAAGCCCCGCCCACATTTTTTTTTTTTTGCGGGGGGGGGGGGGTGTCCCTCTTTTGAATTTTGAAATGTTGGGAGGTATGTACCTTATATACAGATATATACTATTATAGAGAGCTTCCCTATGCCTCACACACAGCCCCCTCTCCAGTACCTTATATAAAGATATATACTATTATAGAGAGCTTCCCTATGCCTCACACACACCCACACACACCAGATTAGCTGCACCCCCCTTCTACACACACTCTGCATGGTTGCACCCTGACCCCCTCACCGTTGGGAAGGATTAATGAGATCCTCATATCAGAGATGATGATCCGGACCGGATTCCGGCGGCTCCTCTCACCGTGACCTGACTGATCAGTCCTCCTGCTCGTGCTCTAGTTCACCACATGGTATGATGCTGGCTCTATACCAGCTATCACTGTGCCGCCTGCCTCTAACAAGTCCCGCGTAGATAAAATTGTGTGAGTGTGCACAACTGTGCACGGCCGGCGGAGCAGAGCAGGCTACAGGAGCCACAACTGGGTAATCTAATATGTGGACTGGACTCTGGAGTCATTTGAACCCGGTCCACATAATACAGGTGCCCTGCAGTGAGTGTAACATACCGCCCGGCTCCTAAGTCTGCTTCATTCTCTTTCTCCAGACTCCAAGTCTCCACAGTGATGGCACGCCGCACTGATGATATGGCCTCAAACGACTATCACCTGACCTGACCCACCACCACCGGCCGCACATGTGACGTGAGAGGGCACCCACTGACCCCTCCCCCAGTACAAAATCCATAAGGGAAAAAATAATTATTAATAATAAAAAAGTATCTGATCACGCATGGGGCGGGGCCCCCTTAAGATGCCGGGCCCTCGGGCAATGACCTATTTGCCCGACTTATCAGTCCGCCCCTGGTAGGTGGTGTTCTCCTGCCATGTCCGCCATTCTGGATGTCATCTAGAGATGGTATTTCAGGGTGGATTTTTGCAATTTATCTCTGCTGCTAAGGTAGATGCCCTGCTGCATAAATTAGATGGGTGTAGTTTCCAATTGAGGACAGATACCTCAGTGTTACCGAGGCAAAAAACACCGCCTGTTGTGAGCCACTACTCCAGGCCCTTACTGTCCGATCCTGAGTTCTGGTGTTAAGAAAACAGCCACTAATGTAGTGATAAACCCTAAATAGGGCTAATTATTGTTCTAGGTGTGAGATTTAATAAGGCAGCTGTAGGATGGTTAAATAAAAAGAGAGAAGCGCTCAACCTGAGAATGAACAATAGCATAATAGCTTGTTCTTTGGCTAGTTACCACCCAAGAAGCAGCCTCTTTTTGCTCAACAAAAAAAGAACTTTCCTGAAGCATATCAGTCTGATCCTGACTTCACAGTACAGTCCAGCCCCGAAATACCAGGCAATCCCTCTCTGAACGAGAGATGCAGCAAAACCCCAGACGTACGTTTCGGCCTATTGTGGGCCTCATCAATGAGGTGCAGCCATATCCTTCTAGGCACACTGAGCAACGGGTCCACGTCTGGATTCCCGCATCACACTTAGGGATACTTCCCTAAGTGTCATAATTTGCATAAATAAAAAGAGAGAAGCGCTCAACCTGAGAACGAACAATAGCATATTAGCTTGTTCTATGGCTAGTTACCACCCAAGAAGCAGCCTCTTTTTGCTCAACATGTGCCTTTCACATAGAAGAACTTTCCTGAAGCATATCAGTCTGATCCTGATTTCACAGTACAGTCCAGCCCCGAAATACCAAGCAATTCCTCTCTGAACGAGAGATACAGCAAAACCCCAGACGTACGTTTCGGCCTATTGTGGGCCTCATCAATGAGGTGCAGCCATATCCCTCTAGGCACACTGAACAACGGTTCCACGTCTGGATTCCCGCATCACACTTAGGGAGACTTCCCTAAGTGTCATAATTTGCATAAATAAAAAGAGAGAAGCGCTCAACCTGAGAACGAACAATAGCATAATAGCTTGTTCTATGGCTAGTTACCACCCAAGAAGCAGCCTCTTTTTGCTCAACATGTGCCTTTCACAGAGAAGAACTTTCCTGAAGCATATCAGTCTGATCCTGATTTCACAGTACAGTCCAGCCCCGAAATACCAAGCAATCCCTCTCTGAACGAGAGAAACAGCAAAACACCAGACATACGGTTCGGCCTATTGTGGGCCTCACTGTAGGATTGTGCCTATAATCGACAAATTTAGGGCTAATCAACAGAGCCCCTGGAAGTAAGACTGTTCAGGATCGCTATTCGGACACGACCCCCCTGAATTTTTTTTTATTACAAACTAATATAATTTAATTCTAATAAAAAATATTTCTAAAATAAAATATTGGGAGGAGTATCTCAGTAATTTTAATGAGAAAAATAGGGTGTGTGAATTCTACGGACTCAACAAAAAACATAAATTATGACTTACCAAATAATTTCCTTTCCTTCTGTATGGGAAGAGTCCACAGCTGCATTCCTTACTTGTGGAAAATACTGAACCTGGCCACCAGGAGGAAGCAAAGACACCCCAGCCAAAGGCTTAAATTCCTCCCCCCCTACTTCCTCATAATCCCAGTCATTCTGCAGAGGGAACAAGGAACAGCAGGAGAAATATCAGGGTAATAAAGGTGCCAGAAGAAAAAATTTAAAATTTAGGGCCGCCCATCGGAGAACACGGGCCCGAGCTGTTTACTTTTCCCATACAGAAGGAAAGGAAATTATCTGGTAAGTCATAATTTATGTTTTCCTTCTTAATAGGGGAAGAGTCCACAGCTGCATTCCTTACTTGTGGGAAACATATACCCAAGCTCTAGAGTACACGGAATGCTAACGGGAGGGAAAAAGGAGAATCGGACCCTAATCTGAGGGCACCACAGCCTGCAAAAGCCTTTCTCCCAAAGGCTGCTTCAGCAGAAGCAAAAACATCCAAACAAATCTGATCCATAGAGGCCTCATTTTTTAAGGCCCAAGAGGAAACCACTGCTTTTGTAGAATGAGCCGTAATCCTCAGAGGAGGCTTATGTCCCGCTGACTCTATGCTAAACAAAAGACACTCCTCAGCCAAAAAGATAAGGAAGCCGAAGATGCCCTCTGACCCCTACGCTTCCTTGAAAGGAGAACAAACAGCATCTAAATTCCATTGTGGCCTGAAGATAGAACTTCAAGGCACAAACCACATCCAGAATTATGTTATTAACGTTCCTTCGACGAAGAAGGATTAGGACATAAGAAAGGAACCACAATCTCTTGATTGATGTTGCGAATTGACACAACCTTAGGAAGAAAATCTAAATTGGTTCGTAGAACAGCCTTATCAGCATGAAAAGCCAGATATGGAGGGACGCATTGCAAGGCAGCAATCACAGATAGCCAGTATAAAAGGAACCTTCCAAGACAACAATTTAATGTCTACTTCATGCATAGGCTCCAACGGTACCCGCTGCAAAACCTTAAGGACAAGAGGAGGCTTAGATCTAAACACAGGTCTGATCCCAGCAGAGCCTTAACAAATGGCTGCACATCTGGAAGCTCTGCTAACCTCTTGTGCAGTAACACATACAGGGCTGAAAACTGTCCCTTCAGGGGACTTGCAGAAAAGCCCTTCTCCAGTTCATCCTGGAGAACAGAATAAGTAGGTTCTCCACACCTTATGATAGATGCAACGAGCAACCAGCTTACGAGCTTGAATGAGAGAAAAAATAACTCTCTCAGAAAACCCTCTCTTGGCTGTTACTAAACAGACATTGATGAACAAAGAGACCTTCATCAGCAGATCCCTGCAACAAGGTAACTTCTACAGAGAGGATGATGACATCCCCACTAGATCCGCAAACCATATCCTTCGCGGCAAGACTGAGCAGTCAGTATCACTGACGCCTGCTTGACTCAAGCCACTACACTAGGAAGTAGTGGTAATGGTCAAAAGAATAAATTAGATTAAGCCTCCAAGGCACCGCTAATGCATCTGTTAGCTCCATCTGAGGATCCCTGTACCTCAACCCTTATCTGAGTAGCTTAGTATTGAGGCATTATAAGATCTTTCTCTGGTCAATCTCTGCAAACACTCGGGATGGAGAGACCATTCTCCTGTATAAAAGGATAGTCTGCTGAGGAAATCCGCTTCCCAGTTGTCCAAACCTGGAATGTGGATTGCTGACTACGATAAAATACAGGTCTCCCCCACACCAGAATCTGAGATACTTCCCTCAAAACTAGGGAGCTTCTCATTCCCCCCTGATGGTTGATGTAAGCCACCGAGGATATATTGTTTAATTGGAATCTGATTAACTTGGATGAACACCGCAGAGACCAAGCCTCCAGAGCATTGTATATTGCCCAAAGATCCAAAATGAGATCAGGAGGGAGCTTTACCTCCTGAGACCAGAGGCCCTGTGCCTTCCTGGCACCCCAAACAGCTCCCCATCCTGACAGACTCGCAACCGTAGTCACAATCACCCAGGATGGTCTTGAAATGGACGTCCCTCAGGACAAGTGAGATGAAACCTGGCAAAGGAAATGATGTCCAAGCTGGACATCATGAGACCAATCACCTCCATACACCGAGCCACAGATGGCCTTAAGGAAATCTGGAGAGCAAGACATGTTGAAGCTAGCTTGCAACATCTCTGTTCTGTTAGAAATGAAATATTTTCATGTCTATGGAGACTATTATAGTACCCAAGATTTCTACCCTGGTACTTGATACAAGAGAACTCTCTCTAGATTATCTGCCATCCATGGAATCAAAGAAGACAGAGGAGATATTCCGAATGGTCCACTCTTCGAAAAATGTATTTAGCTAGACCAGATGGAAGGGCAATAAACTGGAAGTGCTGGTCCAGAAATGCAAACCTTAGGAACTGGAAGTGGTCTTTGAGGATTGGTACGAGAAGGGAGCATCCTTCAGACCTATTGTGGTCATGAACTACCCCTCTCAAATGAGGGGAAGAATGGTTCTTATTGTCTCCTTCTTAAACGAGGGGACATTTAAAAACCTGCTTAAGCACTTTAGGTCCAGAATCGAACGGAAGTTCTTAGGGACCACGGAAAGGTTTGAATAGTATCCCAAACCTCTCACTATAATAGGCACTGGTTCAATAAATCCTAGAGGACAGATCCCGTACACACCCCAGAAAGGCTTCCCTCCATTCTGGCCAGGAAGGCAGGAGGAATCAGCCCTTGGGTGGCTGAGACTTAAAGCCTATTTTGTAACCCTGAGCTATGACCTCCATGACCCATGGATCCTGCATGTCCCTGAATCAAGCAACTGAAAAGAGTGACATACTGCCCCCTACACTTTTCAGAAGCGGACCAGGGACTGCCCATTCATGCCGACGTAGACTCTGTGGGCTTCTGCTTGGATTTATTCCAGGACTGAGCCAGCTTCCAAGAGCTCTTGGTTTGCTCTGGCTTAGTGGAGGACTGCTGACATGGGCTTTATCAGAACGAAAAGAACAAAAATCATCCCTTAGAAAAGTTCATATACTCTTGAAGTAGGAGGATACCCTTGCCCCATGTGACCGTGGAGATAATTGAGTCCAGGCCTGGACCAGACAACATCATTCCCTTAAAGGGAGGGAAGAAGTCTAGACTTATATATCCGCAGACCATGACTTCAGCCAGAGCCCAACAGGCCTGAACAGAAAAAGCTGAAGCCATAGCATTCAAGCCAATAAACTGCCTAATAGCAGCACAGATAAAAGAATTAACAACCCTCAAGGCCGTAAATATTTTCTGAGTAATGTCGAGGGGATCCTCCACCCTGATCAAATCCAATAAGGAGTCACACCAGAAAGTAGTTTCTCCAGTAACTGCGGCAACAGCCTCCATTGAGAGTCCAGGACCAGGGACAATTTGCTAAAGGGAGAAGAGGTGGAAAAGGAATCCAATCCTGTCCCATTCATTCTTAATAATATTTGCCATCTAACAGTATCAGGGAAGGATAAGTTACCACCCTGTCCTTAAACTCTATCCAATTTAGGAATTAAAGGTTCATCGGGCAATTTGGCCTCTGGAACCTCTGAATTTGCCAAAAACTTCCTTTAGAAGAAAGCGCAAATTCCTAAACTACAGTCTGGTTCCTCTGCAGCCAGAGGTTTAGAGGTTAGAGGCAGCAGACTCTGACCCAGAATGTTCATACACTGAAGTCTCAGAAAGAACTTCATCCTCGGATAACCCTCAGTTAAATCAAATAAATTATCTGATGTACTCTGGGGAGTGCAATATTTAACCTTTCGCTTGCGCTTAGCAAGGTGAGGTAAAGCATTAAAGGACTCAGACACTGCCTTCTGAACTGCGCAGTAACGTCTGGTGAAAAAAAGGCCCCCTCCAGATGGAGGATCAGCAATGCTACAGGAAAACTGCATGTGTAGAGATATAGGAATGTAGGGTACGCACCTCACTGGATGACAACTCCTCAGAGGTGGACGGCTCCGTGGTATCAAACATGTTTGATATTATCACATTATCAAGGCATATGAACTAAGGCCTCCTCACCATATAAACAGGAATTACTCATTAGGAATAGAGGGAGTGCCCTCTAAAGTAAAGAATCCTCCATCGCTAGTGCAATAACCGGAGAACTAGAGAAATAAAACATCTTATTTCATTCAAAAAAACGGCACCCTTATACCCAAATGGCTGGGGCACTCACCACTTCCTATGACCCAGACAGTACAGAGATTTATGACTCCTCTCTGATAGACACCCGGTCAGGAAAAAGAGAATGAATCACATAGTGCACAATGCAGGACCGTCCCTGCTATGAGAAAGTGCGCCAAGCTTGTAAGCTGCATGACTCTCAAAGTGAAAGTGAAACCTGTATATTCCATAACAGCCTATAAGCCCATAACATCTCACACATAAAAGCAGCATACAATCAAATAAACATATAAGATTATTCCCCCCTGTTCAATAATCCCTCTAAGGAGATATTAACCCTTGATTCTATACAGATAAAAGGAGTCACACTGTGACCCTGTCTTCTTGCGTTATCATACATGTATAAAATATGAAACGATCTTACCAGATTCTACACCGTGGAACAGGAACACGGCCCTTCAACTGTGACAGATAGTAGCATCGCTTCTGACATGGACTTGAGTGAAGAAAGCAGGCAACAAAACTCGTCAACGCTGATTGCCTATAAAGGTGTTAATATGAGTTGGGATGGTTTCGCAGAAAGACTCTCCCTGCATCTCCCGACTCTAACTTTCATCCATGCTCTCACTGAGAGGCTGACAGGACTACTTAAAACTCCAGTCCCATCTCGAAGAGTACTACCCTCCATAAGAGACTACTCCGAAATCTTCTAACACTTCTCTGCCAACCTCCTGTGACGAAAGGCAATTATTTCCCACAAGTAAGGAATACAGCTGTGGACTCTTCCCATATTAAAGAAATAGGTCTTCTTTTTATTCCCAGTCCAGCTCTCATGAATGGAGGGGGGTGATAAAGTACCCTTTTTTTAAAGAATTTAGTGGTCTGCCCATGTAGGCCTGCCCAATTGGCAGGGAGAGAGTGGCATCAGCCCAGGGGCCACATACTTTGTGGGCCTACACTGTCAGGGGTGAAGATATAAGGATGTGTTTAGTTTATGAAGAAGTGTTTATGGTATCAGGAGGTGTAATATATAGTGTTATACATTATATAGGACAAACTTAACACTGGGATGAGGTGAGTCATTGGTGTAATATATTTTTTATTCTGTAAAATTTTAGGTAATCGAGCGCTTTGTAAGATTCTCAGTCTCTGAAGTCTTATTATGCTAATATTATGATCTAGGTCAGGTCAGACATGAAAAAACACACCAACACTCACAGGGGCTGCCCATCAATATAAAAAAAGCATCTGTAACTGCAAGTGGCCATATGTCTCCCATCAAATGTAATGGAGCTCTCTGGAAAAGGAAAATACACTGGGGAGAGTGAAGTTAGCAGGGAGCAGTGGGCACACTTTAAAAATTAAATCCTGCAGCCAATAAAAATTAGACTACTCTGCATTAAATTCTGCAACCAATACAAATCAGACTACTCTGATTCAGTGCCCAGTACCTTACAATCACATATTTTTCCACATGCAGGTGTTCTTCTATTAGGGTAATTAGGGCAGAGGGAACATGTATGCAGAATAAACCATTTTGTTTAAATTTTTAAAGTGATTAAACAATACATTTTTTTTACTGCATATTTTTATCTCAATATTTAATACATTTTTTTATGATTTTTAAATTACAATTTTGAGTGAGTCATATTGTAATGTATGCATTGTCTTCACATACTTAAAAGCAGGTAACACCCCTTTCTGAGACACACACAAGGTGAAGTGGCAAGACTTTATTCCAGCTTTAAGTCTAAATGAGACTTTAGATGTTTTCTTAAAAAAAAAAAAAGTGAGCAGCTGCCAGGTCTCTCTGCTGTCATGTGCCCCAGTGCTCACCTATTGTCCCGCCTCCGAGGATCAAGAGTTCTCCCTAAACTGATACCGAGGATTTCTGGGTCCTAAAATTCCCCAAACCACTTGCTTTATGGGATTAAACCAAAGCCTTTGCAGAGCATAATAAAAAATGTAAAATCTTCTGGGGTTCATCAGGCCAACTAGCCCACATAGTGCTTTAATTTTAAGTTTTGCAAACATATATATTTGTATAAACAATATAGCCACTTGTGCATGTAACCAATAAGCTGCATATCAAAACAAAAGCATGTATCATGTAATTACATTTGCTAACTGTATTCTCTTCTTTTTCCTAGCTTATGTGACTCCGTATTTATCTATAGGAAGAACAATGTGCATACCAGAGCACTTCAGTACATAGGAATGTAGTGCATATGGGATTTAGATTTCTTAGATCTCAGTAAGGATTCAGGAAGTTGGTACAAGACAAACTTCACAGAACAGTAGGGTTGCAAGTCGTGTTGATAAAATGATACGGTTTAATGGGATTATGAGCTTTGCATTTTTTGCCAAAAATATTGAATAATTACACCAGCTGTATACAACATTTGCTTGCTGTCCACAGCTATGACAGTCAGTAAGTACTGTGTACCATTTGTAAGGGATATGATACATGTAATGACTAAATGTGTAATTGTTATCTCTCTGTGTGGTACTGCCTGCTGCCTGCTTCCTGCTTAAAGGGACAGTATACACCAGATTTTTCTTTGCATACATATTTTGTAGATGATCCATTTAATATATCCCATCTGGGTGAGTTTTTGTAAAAATGTATAGTTCTGCTTATTTTTTGTGGTATGGTGCGGTACGGCTATACCTCTGAAAAATTGTCCATTGCGTGTGGAATGGCAGGTCTCTCATATTACAAGTCACTGCGGTATAGCTATGACACAGGTGCAGAATTTCTATATCGCCGTATTACAGGTTGTGCGTTATGGCCTATACCGCCATGATCCATATCGCAATCTGAGACCAATAGTTATGGATGTTGCAAAACAAAAATGTTTCACAAAACTCATAACTAAAATGTTAAAGTACACTAACACCCATAAACTACCTATTAACCCCTAAACCACCACCCTCCCGCATCGCAAATACTATATTAAACTTATTAACTCCTAATCCGCCGCCCACCCACATAGCCAACACTATATAAAGCTATTAACCCCTAAACCTCCAGCCCCCCACATTGCTACTACTATAATAAACATATTAACCCCTAAACCACCGGCCCCCACATCGCAACTACTAAACTAAACCTATTAACCCCTAAACTGCCGCCCCCCCACATAGCAACATACTAAATTAAACTATTAACCCCTAAACCTAATACCCCCTAATTTTAAATTACATTTACAATATAACTATCTTTAAATAAATAAAAACTTACCTGTGAAATAAAAAAAAACTAAGTTTGAACTATAAAGTAACCTAACATTACTATTTTAAAACAATAGAATTAACGAAAAATAAAACAAACTAAATTACAAATTACAAAACATTATGAAAAAATAAAAGAAAAATAATAAAATTTACACCTAATCAAATACCCCTTAATTGCCCTTACATTAATTAACTAATTAATAAAAAATTACACCTAATCTAATACCCCTTAATTGCCCTTAAATTAATTAAATGAATTAATTAATAAAAAATGACACCTAATCTAATACCCCTTAATTGCCCTTAAAAGGGCATTCAGCTCTTTTCAATCAGATCTTTTACTGCCCATCCCTAATTTAAAAAAATAAAAACAACCCCCAAAAAAACAAAAAAAAACCTTAACACTAGCCCCAGAATATCTACTCACAGTTCCTGAAGTCCAGACATCCATCTTCATCCAGGCGGCGAGAAGTCTTCATCCAGGCGAGGACATCTTCATCTATGGTGGGGGCATCTTCTATCTTCATCCCGGTGGCGTGGAGCTGTGGAGGCGTAGAGCTGTGGAGGCATGGAGCATCGTCGCTGGCTTGAATGCAAGGTACCCGTTTAAAAATTGGGTACCTTGCATTCCTATTGGCTGACATTTTCAAATCAGCCAATAGGATGAGAGCTACTGAAATTATATTGTCTGATTTGAACCCATAGACATCAATGGAGTTGTGTTACAGCATCAATGGGGTTGCGATAGCGGCCATTCTGCGATCACAGGTGTTAGTTTTTTTCTTACACTTTCTTCTCATTGATGTCTATAAAAAAAAGCATGCACAAGCACGTAAAGTCAGGCCTTGCGTTTTGTGCGGTATGGAGCTTAATGTACCATACCACACAACAAGAGAAGGATTTTCAGTAACTTGTAAGGGTAGCGCTATGGAAACTGCGATAGCACTCATTTTTTTGCATTATTTACACACCCAGTATAGCGTAGAACTTGTAATCTTGGTGATTGTGCTGATTTTCAGACTCCTAACCAAGCCCCAAAGTTTTAGATGTATACTGATGTATTCAGACTTCAGATTGCTTCTGTTTGTATAATGAGTCTTTTCATATGCAGGGGAGGGGGGTCTGCTCTGAGCCCCTTTCAGTGGGTGTTCCAGGCTAATCTCATCAACAGGGCTAAATTGGGAGCTTTTTTAAGTTTTTAAAAGGTTTTATACTGGCTTTTTATATCAGTATCTGTGCACATTATTTTTTATTGTAGTGTCTATTGCATGCAGTTAAATGAAAATTGGTGAACACATTAAAGGGGATTACATTTTATAGTGCAACATGTTAGGTGGGTTATATTTTCCTTTTTAATTTATCCTTAAAGGGGCAGTATACATGGGCTGACCATATTGTCGCTTTAAAATGGGACACATATGAAAAATACATATGTCAGGGTTCTTATAACAGAACATTATTCAAAGCATTTCTTTAAACAGCCCTGACATATGTATTTTTCATATGTGTCCCTTTTTAAAGCAACAATATGGTCAGCCTATGTATACTGCCCCTTTAAGGAGAAATTAAAAGGAAAATATAACCCACCTAACATGTTTAATTGCACTATAAAATGTAATCACCTTTAATATGTTCCCAATTAACCATTGTAGTGAATTATATTAATTATATATTTATATTTATTATTTATAACACTGTTGTTTTTGCATATGTTTGTCTGAGGAAGGGGATTACTAAATCACGATAAATGTCGTGTTTTGGAATATTCGTGTGCTTCACTATTAGGTTTTGTTTAGTTTTAAATGAAACGAATACTAAAAAATCATAACATTCACATATATTTTTGTTATATTAATGTAATTGTTCCTTTGCTACAGGGGAAAAAGTTGACCTGTAGCTTTATTCTTACATCTAGCGTGCTGGAGAGCAACGCTAATCCCAGTTTTTCTTCACATAGTCTCACTGCGCTCTAATAGGAGGCATAGTGCGGCAGATGCTCTCCATGACTGCCAGTAGAACACACATAACCATATTCCTCACCCCCATGACTGCCAGTAGAACACACATAACTGTATTTTACACCCCCATGACTGCCAGTAGAACATATATAACTGTATTTTTTTTTTTTATTAACAACATTTTTTATTTTGTGCTACATCTGAGAAATACAATATGAAGCACTAGACCCGACTAAGGGGTTACAGAGTTCGGTCGGGAATAGATGCGAACAGGACATCATTTAGATTTTTAACTCGGATATGGTAACAAGTATGGTTCCTAAAAGGGAGGGGTTAGGGAAGTAGGGTAAGGGAACAGCACTGACGGGGGAACATACTTAACATTTGTTTCCCTTTAAGGGAAGCAAAAGAGTTGATCAACGTACTTACTTAAATACATATGCGAAATAGTGTGCGCTGAAAGCCCACCAAACTCCCCAAACCTATAGTCCCTTATAATAGGAAAGAGTAATTAGCAAGAAAAATGATATCGAGGAGCGCTCAAGCTAAAGGTGTATAGGCGGTGATTAATAATACATTAGAAATGGGTAAAAAGCGTGGCTTTGCCAATTTATAAAAAAAAAATATATCTCAAAATAAAAACAGAATGCTCATATATATAAAAAAGGGGAGGGTTTAGCCGGACGTCTCTGGCTAAACCCTCCCCTTTTTTATATATATGAGCATTCTGTTTTTATTTTGAGATATATATTTTTTTAATAAACTGCAGTTCAGTCAAGCATCATGGGATATGTAGTTCGGAAACATCTGGAGTGTCAAGGGCCGTAATCACTGCCCTATAGTGATGTTGCTATAATTTGGCCGGGTTTACACTGTAATTCATACAGACCTCACAACAGTCCCTATTTTAGAAGGAAAGTCCCTTTTGAGCTCTGTACCACTGTTCCCCCTGAGACAGCCATTAGTCCCTATTCGTAGAATTTTTCTTAAACTCGCTTATATTTTACACCCCCCCATGAATGCCAGTAGAACACAAATACCAGGATTTTACACCCCCCATGAATGCCAATAGAACACAAATAACAGTATTTTACACCCCCCTTGACTGCCAGTAGAACACAAATAACAGTGTTTTACACCCCCCTTGACTGCCATAAGAACACACATAACAGTATTTTACACCCCCATGACTGCCAGTAGAACACACAGAACCATATTTTACACCCACCCATGACTGCCAGTAGAACACACATAACAGTATTTTACACCCACCCATGACTGCCAGTAGAACACACATAACAGTATTTTACACCCCCCCATGACTGCCAGTGGAACACGCATAACCATATTTTACAACCCCCATGACTGCAAGTAGAACACACATAACAGTATTTTACACCCCCCATGAATGCCAGTAGAACAAATAACAGTATTTTACACCCCCCCATGACTGCCAGTGGAACAAGCATAACCATATTTTACAACCCCCATGACTGCAAGTAGAACACACATAACAGTATTTTACACCCCCCATGAATGCCAGTAGAACAAATAACAGTATTTTACACCCCCCATGAATGCCAGTAGAACAAATAACAGTATTTTACACCCCCATGACTGCCAGTAGAACACACAGAACCATATTTTACATCCACCCATGACTGCCAGTAGAACACACATAACAGTATTTTACACCCACCCATGACTGCCAGTAGAACACACATAACAGTATTTTACACCCCCCCCCATGACTGCCAGTGGAACACGCATAACCATATTTTACAACCCCCATGACTCCAAGTAAAACAAACATAACCGTATTTTACACACCCCCATGACTGCGAGTAAAACACATATAACAGTATTTTACCCCCCCCCCCCCATGACTGCCAGTAAAACACACAACAGTATTTTACACCCGCATGGCTGTCAGTTAAAAGGAGAGGAAACAAAAATAATGTCTTTCATGATTTAGTTTGAGAATACAATTTTAAACAACATTCCAATTTACTTCTATGATTGACTTTGCTTTAATCTTTAGGTATTCTTTGTTAAAGAAATAGCAATGCACATTGGTGAGCTAATCACACATAGCATCTATTTGAAGCCACCAATCAGTAGCTAATGAGCATATTTAGATATAGTTTTGAACAAAGGGTATCAACAGACTGAAGCAAATTAGAAGTAAATTGTAAAGTTGTTTAAAATTCCATGCTCTTTCTGAATCATGAAAGAAAAGAAAAGTGTCATGTCTCTTTAAAAAAACAAAGGTTACATGTAACTCACAAAGCAGTGATTTTTTTTCTTCTCTTCTTGGCTCCAAGTAATACAGAGTAGTGCATGTGCAATGTCATTCTCTTCTTGGCCATATTTATAATGAATAGATGGTGAACCTTTGCACCCCAGATGTTTCAGAACTACATTTCCCCTAATGCTTAGGCACACTGCAGTCCAGTCGAGCATCATGGGATATGTAGTTCGGAAACATCTGGAGTGTCAAGGGCCGTAATCACTGCCATATGGTGATATTGTTATAATTTGGCCGGGTTTACACTGTAATTCATACAGACCTCACAACAGTCCCTATTTTAGAAGGACAGTCCCTTTTGAGCTCTGTACCACTGTTCCCCCTGAGACAGCCATTTGTCCCTATTCGTAGAATTTTCCTTAGACTCGCTTATAGAGCACTCAGATATGTCCACAAAACACCTAGACATGCCCACTAACCACCCAGACATGCCCATAATTCAACCTATTATCCACCCATGACCTGCCTCCTTCTGACACCATCCCACCCACACAAAGGTGACAGCCCCCCTCAACCTCCCTAGTTCCTGATACCGAGCTACAAATGTTGGGCAGTATGATACATATATATTATGCCCATAGCATAGTGCAGTTCTTGCTCACTTTTCCATTGTTATTATTATATTTTCAAGTGTATCACCTTAACCCCACCCATAAATGCCCAGCCACTAAACAGACCACTATGACTCCAACCTGTGCCCCTCCTGGTATTCTCATGAACTGTCCTGGCTCCACCCACTAACTGCAAAGGCTCTGCTATAGGTCCTGGAAGTTATGCTACTATACCCTAAGTATTAAAGTAATTTAAGAGACAATAAAAAGATAGAATTATGTATCAAAACAAAGATTCACCTGAGAATAATATGCTGATGTATTTTTAAAACCTTAACTATAATTAAAATGCAATCTCCATAAAGCAATGCCTTGTTGTAACCTAGATGTCCTTCTCTGTTAGGCCAATTAGGAATAGTTTTAAACAAGTCACTAGAGTGTGCAGCCAATGGATGTGTGGATTATAGCACTGTTGTTAGCACTGCCACTTTTCATAGGAATTGGAGAAACCAAAATATTTAGAAATCTATTTCAGCGAAATGGGACACAATAACTAATGAACGTATATTGCATTTTTTTTTTAAACTTATAATTACACATGTAATGTCTCTTTAAATAAACCTTGCATTCTCAAGTTCTGTTGTTAATTCTCATATTTTGTCAGTACAGAGTTAAACATTTTACAGGCTCCTCACAAGGTCCCCTTTGGAATTCAATAAACCATTTTGTGTTTTTTTCAATTCCAGTCCTCTCTAGAAGGCACAGGTGAAATAATCATCTGATCAGTAACCACGGTTACTAATCTGCTTTCAAGGTAATCCTGAAAATCTGGGGCGAGATTACATATGCGGCGCAGACTTCAGTGTAAC
Organism: Bombina bombina; assembly: GCF_027579735.1. Classification (NCBI taxonomy): domain Eukaryota; kingdom Metazoa; phylum Chordata; class Amphibia; order Anura; family Bombinatoridae; genus Bombina; species Bombina bombina. The sequence goes on from NC_069502.1 coordinate 78,274,408, forward strand.
TGCTGAAACCCGCGTTGCCCGTATATTCCCCTCGCACATCGGGGAATTACATAAACCCTGCTGGCAGTTCATAAAGTGCCGTAAATCAGATAAACTAGCGATGTCCAGAAATGTGCATAAATACAAATTTCTGGAGTCGCCAATGAGTTACGGCACATTAGAAACTGCCGGCGCCTAAGAAAATAAAAAAAAAAGCTAAATCTCCTGTAAAAGTCTAACCCGCCTTCCAAAAAAACCAGACAACCCCCCCAACACAATATGCCTAATTAAACTATTAACCCCTAATCCGCCATTTACCCAAATCGCAATTAACATAATTAAACTATTAACCCCTAATCCACCATTAACCAACATCAAAATTAACCTAATAAATCTATTAACCCCTAAACCGCCATTAACCCACATCACAATTAACCTAATTAATCTATTAACCCCTAAACCACCAACCCCCCACAACGTAATTAACCTATTTAACCTAATTAATCTATTTAAATTACTAAGACCCCTTACCTAACACCCCCTAAATTAACCCCAATTACCAACTTGAAATTAATCTGAAATAAAAAAAAATCAAAAAAAAATCTAAGGGGTGTTTTTATTTTTTATAGGGGTATTAGATTAGGTTTATTTTTTTTGTAATGTTAGATTTTTTATTTTAATTTAATCTTTGGTTTTTTTTAGTGCAATGTTAGGTTTTTTATTTTAATGTTAAGTTAAGATTTTTTTATTTTGGTAACTTTTAATTTATTTTTTAAGGAGATAGTTTTTTTATTTTATGTAATTGGGGTTAACTTAAGGGGTGTTAGGTTAGGGGGCTTAGTGATTAGATTAATACTTTGTGGGGGGATGGCGGATTAGGGTTAATAGGTTAATTAGGTACTTTGATTTGTGGGGGGTTGGTGGTTTAGGGGTTAATAGTGTTGATAGTTACTTTGCGTTGTTGGGGGATGACAGATTGGGGGTTAATACAATTATTAGGTACTTTGCAATGTGGGGGATGGCGGATTAGGGGTTAATGCATTTATTAGGTAGTTTGCGATGTGGGGGGTGGCAGAATAGGCGTTAATACATTTATTATGTACTTTGCGATGTGGGGGTTGGCTGATTAGGGGTTAATAGTTTAAATAGGTAGATCGCGTTGTGGGGGAATGGTGGTTTAGAGGTTAATACATTTTATTAGTAGTTGCGATGTGTGGGGATGGCTGATATAGGGGTTTTGATGTGCCGGGTTAATTTTTGGGAGACGGGTTAGACTTTTACAGGCGATTAAACATTTTTTTGTTTTTTACTTAGGCGCCGGCAGTTCATATATTGCCGTAAGTCACTGGCGACTCCAGAAATGTCTATTTCCGAACATTTCTGTTCCTCGCCGGTTTATCCGACTTACGGCCATATATGATCTGCCGGCACCGTATATGTGATTCACATATGCAAGGTGAACTTACGGGCGGCATGGGTTTCAGCAGTTGCGCTGATACCTTTGCCTTATAGCAAGAGCAGGTAAAATAACCATGGTTACTAATTAGCGTATTATTTCACCTGTGTTCAGATATCCTCAAAATCTGGCCTGTTCGGGAGACCTGAGGTCAGGTTTGAAAACCAGTGAGAAACATTCTATTTACTTCTATTATCACATGTACTAGTTAGGCAGGCTGCACATCACCCTAGAGCAATTAGCAAACACTACATAATGCAGACTGCAAGGTGTGGTTCCCTTATTAACTGTTTCACTGCTTAACTGGCCGTAGAAGAAACACTGGTGAACATATCTGGAGCACTATACGGCAGCAGTTTTGCAAAAATGCTTTTAACAGTGTAATATACTTTTGAGCACTAGATGGCAGCAGTGTTTACATAGTGAATAACATTGTTAAAAGCATTCTAGAAATGCTGATGTCATACAGTGGTACATACATGAGCACATTATTAAACCTACCTAGATATGCTCTTCAACTAAGAATACCAAGAAAAAAAGTAAATTTGCTAGCAAAAGTATTTTGAAACACATTTTTAAAGCTGTGCACTCTATCTGTATCAAAAAAGAAAAGAATGTGGGGTTACGTCCCTTTAAGGGGGGGGGGTTAAAATATCAGTAAGAATAAACAGAAAAAGACACAGGAGCCAAAAAGCTAAATACTTTCTAAATATGTAGCATATTCCTTTAAATGTTCCTTGTTCCTAGGAATATTAATCAGAGCGGTATTTAAAGGGACAGAAAACACCTTGTAGGTACAAGACATTTCTGTTGTGTAGCTATAGAATAACATATCAGCTAAGTCTCAGTGTTTTTAAAGCAAATTAACATCCTTTTTCCTGCAATTTATCAATATCTAAACTCCCACCAATCAATTACCTTATTTGGAGGAGCCAATCTGGGCTTTAGCTGGCAGACAACAAGGCTAGCCCGGCTATAATATTAGCATAGAGTGCATTGTTTAGCAGTTGGTATCTCATAAAGCCAATTAGGGATAGATATATATTTAGACTTGAGAAGTCAGCAAGTGCACTTTAAGTTCTGTGAATTCGAAATTGCTCAATTTTCAGAGCTAAATTACATGAAAAGGGGAGAAAATAAATAATAAAAATGTATATTGCAAAGTTGTTTCATTATACATAACTAAAAATTTTATTAAAAAATTCTAGGTGTTTACCATCCCTTTAAATTACAATATTTTACTGTAATTGTGTCCTGCAAAACTTCCCCTTCCCTCCCAAGTTGACATAGGTTTTTTTTTGCTCTATTTGCACCCACATCATTTATTGAGTATTGCAGCCCCTGTCTGAAGAAGCCTGAAATAAAGAAATCGAACCCCATGATATAATCATTAAATGAATAGAGGGAAAAAGATTCTCATTTGCTGTGATGCTGATTCAATTCAGAAAAAAAAAAACGCTGTCAGTTTTTTGATAGCAAATGGAGCATGAATACAAAGGTAAAATATTGTAATTTAACCCTTTGCTGTGCATAACACATGGTCTGCACAATGCTTTTGGTGTGGATGAAAACCATGTGTTGTCTACTGGGGGGCTTTCTGAGCTCGTCCTTGCGGCCTGCACTTAAACCCCATATACCTGTTGGTTTAGTGGCCCAGCATCACAGGGGGAGTCATGATGTCACCACGTACCAGCCCCCGAAAACCTGGTTGCTTCAGGGGCTTTAAAGGGACAGTAAAGTTATATTTAGAGATTCATGATTTAGACAGAGAGTGTAAATGTAAACATCTTTCCAATTTACTTCTATTATTTAATTTGCTTTCTTCTCTTGTTATCCTTTGCTGAACGTTTTATCTAGGTAAGCTCAGGAGCAGCAAATAACCTAGGTTCTAGCTGCTGATTGGTGGCTGCATATATATACCGACTGTCATTGGCTCACCCATGTGTTCAGTTAGCAACCAGTAGTGCATTGCTGTTTCTTCAACAAATTATACCAAGAGAATAAAACAAATTAGATAATAGAAGTAAACTGGAAAGTTGATTAAAATTGTATGTTCTACCTAAATCACAAAAGAAAAATTTTGGTTTTCATGTCCCTTTAAGGGAGCTGGATGGATGGGGTATGTATTCAAACCCCTAGATCTCAGCATAAAAACCCCCAAGAGACAGATCATTTAAACGGCAAGCGTCTGACATTTCAAATGGTGAGTAACTTGGGGAAATTACAGTCAAAGCAAATTTTATATAAACAATTAAAGTAAAACACACATTTTCTAGGAAGCGGTCTCTATGGACCTGCAAAAGCTCATCATTCTTTTTAATCTGGTGTTAAGTACCGTCTGCTTACAAGTTTAAAGAGCATTTCTTGAATTGTAGGTGAAACTGAGGTTTTTTTTTGTTATTTTGAATGCTTAATTTGATGATTTAAGATATACGTCTACGCCCATGTCAGCATTCCACGTATGAGTGTATGAAGGGATGGTGGACTCGTTTGGCATTAGTAACAATTTATATATTAATGATATAGGGCCAGATTACAACTTGTGCACTAAATATGTTTTTCGCGGGTGGGTTAGCGCTGGTTTTAGAAGTTGAAAGTAAAAAGTTAGCATGAGAGCGAAAGATCGGGTGCGAAATCTTCAGGACAACGGATATTGCAACTACGTTAACTTCCCGTATATATATATATACACACACATACAATTTTCTATTTTAAAATACAACAAACATTTTCTTTCAAGTGAAGGACAATGGAATGTAAAATATTTCTATACAAAACACATGAAAACACGTGAAAATAATTTAAAATGATCCGTCACAGAGTTTCCCACTTTGATGCAAATGATGTCTCAGAGCCGTCGCTAGCACTCTCCCACCTTGACGGAGATCTGGGGGCTCCCACCTGCTCCTACCCCGGGGCATCACGTTTTGCACCGTGACGTCACGTGCAATGACGTGATGACGTCACCGCGTAACTTTATTAACATTTTGTCAATACAAAGTATAGGGAAAGGGGGCATGCTTCTTAGAAGATCCCCCATTGGAAAGGTAATCGCCTAACCTTTCCAATGGTGTAAGTTAAAACATTTTTTTCACAAAATAAAAAAATAATTTAATTCAGCTTAGCACCCAGGTGCATACATGTGTATATAGTTTTTAGGTTAACACATATAAATACATAAATACACATGTATATACATATACATATATACACACAGACATATATGTATACAGTATATATATATATATATATATATATATATATAGTATATGTATATATATATATATATATACAGTATATATACATACATATATATATATATATAGATATATATATATATATACACACACACATATATATACACACATATATATACATATATATATATATATATATATATATATATATATATATATATATATATATATAGGTATATATATATATATATATATATATATATATATATAAGCCTGTGTCACCCTGGGAGGTTCCCAGTTGGTTTGTTTGAAAGTATGCATTGTGTGGGTGCTGGTTTAGGGTCCCAGGAAGGGGGAGACCTTGTCGTGGTCCTGGGCTTGATCCTTTGGTGCCAAATGTAACTGACTTCCCCCAGTTTTGCTTTTAAACATTGCTGTGAATCTGGGGTTTTCGGTGTGTTTTGTTGATAATGTGTGTAATGCTTCCCTGCGAACCTGTCACCCAAGCTGATCTGGGGTTAACTGCCTGGGTTGCTGAAAACTTTGCAGCTGTCTGTCAGTGTTCAGGGCTGTGGAGTTTGCTGTGGCTTAGGATGTGTACCCAGTCCAGTCTGTGAGTGCGGTCCATTCCTGTGTTTTGTTTTTACTTATATATATATATATATATATATATACAGGTGAAACTCGAAAAATTAGAATATCGTGCAAAAGTTAATTTATTTCACTAATGCAACTTAAAAGGTGAAACTAATATATGAGATAGACTCATTACATGCAAAGCAAGATAGTTCAAGTCGTGATTTGTCATAATTGTGATGATTATGGCTTACAGCTCATAAAAACCCCAAATCCACAATCTCAGAAAATTAGAATATTTTGAAAAGGTGCAATATTCTAGGCTCAAAGTGCCCCACTCTAATCAGCTAATTAAGCCATTGTCAGGGTGCCAGGAATCAGACTGAGACGAGAAGTGCAAAAATAATCACACCTTTATTAATAGCAAAAAATTATAAAAAGTCCACAAGTCAAATAACAAGCCAGGTGTCAAAACCAGAGCTGGTAGTCAGACGAGCCGAGTCAGGAGCCAAAGCGAATAGTCAGACGAGCTGGAATCAGGAACAAGGAAAACAGCAGAGTCAGGAACAATCCAGGGATCAGGAACCAGAAAGGACGTCAGGCAGCCAGGTAATACACAGGAACTCTCACAAACAGGTCTGAGACAATGCAAAGGCAAAGCATACTGAACAGAGGCCCTTTAAATAATAAGTGATGACATCACAATTCTGAGACTGCATCCTGTCTCACATGGATGATGCACACCAGTCTGGCCATAAAAGGAAGTGTAGGAAATGAGCAGCATACCCCACAATGCACCATAGTCAGGAAGAGAGGTGAGTAAAATGGCTGCCAGTAGCACATGGCAAACAACAGGGAAAGAATCCTGACAGCCATAACACCTGCAAAGGGTTCCTGAGCCTTTAAATGGTCTTTTAGTCTGGTTCAGTAGGAATCACAATCATGGGAAAGACTGCTGATCTGACAGTTGTGTAGAAAACCATCATTGACACCCTCCATAAGGAGGGAAAGCCTCAAAAGGTAATTGCAAAAGATGTTGGATTTTCCCAAAGTGCTGTATCAAAGCACATTAATAGAAAGTTATGTGGAAGGGAAAAGTGTGGAAGAAAAAGGTGCACAGGCAGCAGGGATTCCCGCAGCCTGGAGAGGATTGTCAGGAAAAGGGCATTCAAAAGTGTTGGGGACTTTCAATAGGAGTGGACTAAGCTGGAGTCAGTGCATCAAGAGCTGAGCCACCACACACAGACGGATCCTGGACATGGGCTTCAAATGTCGTATTCTTCTTGTCAAGCCACTCCTGAACAACAAAGTCAGAAGCGTCTTACCTGGGATAAAGAAAAACAGACCTGGTCTGTTGCTCAGTGGTCCAAAGTCCTTTTTTTCTGATGAGAGCAAATCTTGCATCTCATTTGGAAACCAAGGACCCAGAGTATGGAGGAAGAATGGAGAGGCACACAATGCAAGATGCTTGAAGTCCAGTGTGAAGTTTCCACAGTCTGTGTTGATTTGGGGAGCCATGTCATCTGCTGGTGTTGGTCCACTGTGCTTCATTAAGTCCAGGGTCAACGCTGCCGTCTACCAGGAGATTTTGGAGCACTTCATGCTTCCTTCCGCAGACGAGCTCTCATTTTCCAGCAGGACTTGGCACCTGCCCACACTGCCAAAAGCACCAAAACCTGGTTCAATGACCGTTGGATTACTGTGCCTGATTGGCCAGCAAACTCCCCTGACCTGAACCCCATAGAGAATCTATGGGGCATTGCCAAGAGAAAGATGAGAGACATGAGACCGAACAATGCAGAAGAGCTGAAGGCCGCTATTGAAGCATCCTGATCTTCCAAACACCTCAGCAGTGCCACAGGCTGATAGCTTCTATGCCATGTCGCATTGAGGCAGTAATTGCTGCAGAAGGGGCCCAAACCAAGTACTGAGTACATACAGTATGCATGCTTATACTTTGCAGAGGTCCGATATTGTTCTACAGGTATGTACAATCCTTGTTTGATTGATTGCATGTAATATTCTAATTTTCTGAGATTGTGGACTTGGGGTTTTCATGAGCTGTAAGCCATAATCATCACAATTATGACAAATCATGGCTTGAACTATCTTGCTTTGCACGTAATGAGTCTATCTCATATATTAGTTTCACCTTTTAAGTTGCATTAGTGAAATAAATTAACTTTTGCACGATATTCTAATTTTAAGAGTTTCACCTGTATATATATATAAAAAATAGTAGCTAAGGGCACTTCAGGGAGAGTAAACACATCAGTTAAGGCCCTAAACGCAGTTAAACCTATCCAGCACAATAATAATTTGCCAAAAATTCTCTTTATTGGTGGTTATATGAGCTACCACTTCAAAATAAAGCAGATATTTTAAATATTTCACTCAACACACAGTAGACAGAAAATTATACCTAATAGGGAGCTCCCTAGAAAATATATATATTACAGCTGTTTACATGACATTGTTCATTTGTTAGTAGCAGCGCTGTAATCAGATGGTTAAACGTGCACTTACTGATTGCTTTCAGTTACTTTGTTATTAGAGACGGCCCATTAGTCATTAATAACCCATGCACTTTTTAGTTTAACATAATAAACTTGTTTCATACAGTTCCCAAATGTTTGTAAGGGGTTATGTTAAATAGTTTCCGTAGTGCATTAGTAGCTTAGTTTAAAAGCCATACAAAAAAGATCCAGCAGTCAATATTAATTTGTTAAATTGTCAGCATGCCACTTGTATGTAATACAGCTACATTATATCCAAAGGAAGCTATTTATGCCATGCAGGAATTCACTGCCTATCTAGATCCCCTTTACTCTCGCAAATCACCGTAATGGCTGCAGGGAATAATGCAGAGTTTACTTGTGACCCAAGGTTTGTAGTTTTCTGCAGAAGACAAATCCAGGTTGGCAATCACAGTCATAGTAACTCATACTCACTAGACTTGTTCGCGATAGAAAAATTCGGTTCGCTTCGTATCGATTCGGTCCGTAAAAAAATTTGGTTCGAGACATTTGTAATAATTTGGTATGTGTCGGTAATTCAGTTTCGGAATTTATTCGTGTCGTTACGAATTTTGAAATTCGGATGCATTCTAAACCGTTATCGAATTATTATTATTGTCGGACCGAATCTTTATTATGGACGAATCGTTATTTCTAGCTAATGCTCCGGCGATTAAGCCGCCGCCAACCACGCCGCCACTAAATAAAGCAATTAACCCCTAAATTGTCATCCCCCCACGTCACTAACACTACCTAAACTTATTAACCCCTAAACCGCACCCCTCCCCCACATCGCCAACACTAACTAAACCTATTAACCCCTAAATCGCCGTTCCGAAACATCGCCGGCACAAACTAAACCTATTAACCCCTAAACCGCACCTCCCCACATTGCCGACATGAACTAAACCTATTAACCCCTAAACCGCACCCCCACACATCACCAACACTAAATAAACCTATTAACCCCTAAACCGCTGTTCCGAAACATCGCCGACATGAACTAAACCTATTAACCCATAAACCGCACCCCCCCACATCGCCAACACGAATTAAACCTATCAACCTCTAAACCGCACCCCCACATCGCCGACACAAACTAAACCTATTAACCCCTAAAACGCACCCCCCCACATTGCCGACACTAACTAAAGCTATTAATCCCTAAATCACCATTCACAAACATCGCCAATACTAGCTAAACCTATTAACCCGTAAACCGCCGGCCCCCAGATCGCAACAACCTAAATTAAACTATATTAACCCCTAAACCTATCACCCCCTAACCCTAAACCTAACCATAAACCTAAACCTAACACCCCATAACTTTAACATAATTAAAATATAACAAAATTAAAGTTACAATTATTAACTAATATAATACCTATTTAAATCTAAATACAAAGTTATACAAACTTACCTATATTAACCCCTAAACCTAACACCCCCTAACTTTAACATAAATAAAATAGAGCTAAATTAAAGTTACAATTATTAACTAAATGATACCTATTTAAAACTAAATACAAACTTTCCTGTGCAATAAAACCTTATCTAGCAACAATATAACTAAAAGTTATATTAAAGCTAGCTTAGGTTTTATTTCACAGGTAAATTTGTATTTATTTTCACTAGGTAGACTAGTTAGTAAATAGTTATTAACTATTTACTAACTACCTAGTTAAAATTAATACAAACTTACCTGTGAAATAAAACCTAACCTGCCTTACACTAAAACATACCATTACAAAATAAAAAAAACTACCATTACAAAAAATAAAAAAACCTCGCATTACAAAAAATAACAAACGAAATGATCAAAAACAATAAAAATTATACCTATTCTAATACCCTTTAAAAAAAAAAAAACACCCCAAAATAAAAAAAACCTAATCGATAATAAACTACCAAGGGCCCTTAAAAGGGCCTTTTCTAGGGCATTGCCCTAAAGTTAAAGGGACACTGTACCCAAATTTTTTCTTTTGTGATTCAGATAGAGCATGACATTTTAAGCAACTTTCTAATTTACTCCTATTATCAAATTTTCTTCATTCTCTTGGTATCTTTATTTGAAATGCAAGAAAGTAAGTTTAGATGCCGGCCAATTTTTGGTGATCAACCTGGGTTGTTCTTGCTGATTGGTGGATAAACTCATCCACCAATAAAAAAAGTGCTGTCCAGAGTTCTGAATAAAAAAAAAGCTTAGATGTCTTCTTTTTAAAATAAAGATAGCAAGAGAACGAAGAAAAATTGATAATAGGAATAAAATAGAAAGTGGCTTAAAATTGCATGCTCTATCTGAATCATGAAAGAAAAAATTTGGGTTCAGTGTCCCTTTAACAGCTCTTTTGCTACAAAACAAACACCCCCTAACAGTATACAAATCCCCACCCCCCAAACCACAAAATAAAAATAAAGTAAAACCTAATCTACCCATTGCCCTAAAAGGGCATTTAGCTCTTTTGCTGCCCAAGCCCTAATCTAAAAATAAAAACCCGCCCCAAAAAAAAACCTTACACAAAAAACAAACAAGTTATCAAAAATAATAAAAATTATTCCAATTCTGATACCCATTTAAAAAAATAAGCACCCCAAAATATTTTTTTTTAATCTAGAATAAACTACCAATGGTCCTTAAAAGGGCCTTTTGTAGGGCATGACCCTAAAGAAATCAGCTCTGTTTATGAAATAAAAATACAAATACCCACTAACATTACAAACTCCCACTCCCCCAAACCCACAAAATAAAAAAAACCTAAAATACCCATTGCCCTGAAAAGGGCATTTGGGTGGGCATTGCCCTTAGAAGGGCATTTAGCTCTTTTACTGCCCAAACCCTAATCTAAAAATAAACCCACCCAAAAAACTCTTAAAAAAACCTAGCACTAACCCCCGACGATCCACTTACAGTTTTTGAAGTCCCGCTTGAACGATCTTCATCCAGGCGGCAAGAAGTCTTCATCCAGGGGGCCTCTTCAATCTTCATCCTGGTGGCAAAGTCCTCATCCAAGCGGCGAGAAGTCTTCATCCAGGCGGCCTCTTCAATCCTCATCCAGGCGGCATCTTCTATCTTGATCCCGGCGGCGAGGAGAGGGTCCATCTTGAAGACATCCGGCACGGAGCATCCTCTTCATATGGTCGCCGCCATACTCTGAATCTTCAATGCAACATAGGCGATTCAAGATGGCGTCCCTTGCATTCCTATTGGCTGAAAAATTTGAATCATCCAATAGAATGAGAGCTGCTTAAATCCTATTGGCCGAATTGAACAGTAGATTGTCGGGGGTTAGTGCTAGGTTTTTTTTAAGGTTTTTTTTGGGTGGGTTTTATTTTTAGATTAGGGTTTGGGCAGTAAAATAGCTAAATGCCCTTTTAAGGGCAATATTCACCCAAATGCCCTTTTCAGGGCAATGGGTAGATTAGGTTTTTTAGTTAGTTTTTTTTATTTTGTGGATTTGGGGGGGTGGGGGTTTGTAATGTTAGAGGGTATCTGTATTTTTATTTCATAAACAGAGCTGATTTCTTTAGGGCAATGCCCTACAAAAGTCCCTTTTAAGGGCCATTGGTAGTTTATTCTAGATTAGGATTTTTATTTTGGGGTAGTTTTTTTAAATGGGTATTAGAATAGGAATAATTTTTATTTTTTTTGATAATTTGTTTGTTATTTTGTGTAATTTTGTTGTTGTTTTGGGGTTGGTTTTTATTTTTAGATTATGGCTTGGGCAGCAAAAGAGCTAAATGCCCTTTTAAGTGCAATGCCCATACAAATGCCCTTTTTAGGGCAATGGTTAGATTAGGTTTTACTTTATTTTTATTTTGTGGGTTTGGGGGGGGGTGGGGGTTTGTATACTGTTAGCGGGTGTTTGGTTTTTTTTGTAGCAAAAGAGCTGTTAACTTTAGGGCAATGCCCATACAAATGCCCTTTTCATGGCAATGGGTAGATTAGGTTTTACTTTATTTTTATTGGTTCCGACTACTACAGTTTTCTGTTGCCAGCAAACAAAGGCTATGAAGACAATCAGCTTGTTGCAAAGTCCCCTTTGTTTTTTCTTGGTAGGTTACCTTGTCAAGTCACTTTTCATCAAAAAGTCAGTTAGGGGAAGTTACCACGGCTGCATACAACATATCACCCACAAGTATTCTAACCTCATCTGGAGCACAATTATACACCTGATACAAGATTTTGGGAACAAACTGTCAGCCCAAACAAATTTATTTATAAAATATTTTACTAGGAAGGCTATATAAATGAAGAATATACAAATGAAGTGTAACAATTGTCCTGTTTATTGCCCGCCCACAATGCAGTTATATAGATTACATCACAAACATTGTTAATTTACAGAGGGGCTTCATACATGCCCCCTTATTACAACATAGTGGAAAATAACCACACTTGAGACAAATAATTATTTATGCAAAAGGCAAGAAAACAGTAGACATTCGACCTTGATATAAGATAACAAGAAATATAGTGAGACCATGTTGATACTAACAAGCAAGAACAAATTTTAGTAGACTAAATATATTGAGAACAACAATAGTTCAGTGTTAGTTTAGAAAAGCTGACAAGATACAAAAGTGACAAGATGGAAGCATTTTGGTTATACATTCTAACAAAGTCCTTTAGCATCACCGCTTCCTAAGGTTTAAGTTATTTTGTCAATGCGCTCACTTTTCAGATTACATCTGTAGTCTAGCTAGCTTAGCCTTTGCTACGCGCATTTCAGCCTTCCAGGCTTGGGTTTCTTCTGGCTTAATTTTCTGATGACGCACTCAAGGAATCACCTTTTAAGAAATGGTTCACAGAACTCCTCCTTCTTTTCAATTTTAAATTAACTTTACAACCGGTCCTTTTAAATTGGTTGAAATAGTCCCTTTACTTCTGTTCAGTAATAAAAGTGTGCAGTTTGTTCAAATAGCAGTACCTTATTTATAAATTACATGTGTCACTGCAATTTTTATACTACTTTCATTCATACAATTTTGAACTTCCAAACAATATTTGGTTGTAATAATGACATATTTTGCCTTTTAAAATTAAATAATAATAATAATAATAAAATAATTATAATAGATACTCAAATGAATTAAGATTTAGAGGCCTGGAAAAAAATTGATTTGAAATGTAGAGGAGGAGATCTGGATCAACTTCTACTACAAAATGAATGTAAATGGATTTATAATTTGAAATCTCTTACCCCTGATGGACTAAATGAAGAAATTAACTTTGCTCCCTTCTTAGGTTAAAATAAACTAATGTGTTAACTTCTTTCCAGATAATCAGTATATCGAGTATCTATTATGATTATTTCATTCTTATTATTATTTGACTTTAAAAGGCAGAATAATGTAATTATTACAACCAAAACATGCTGGATGCAGTGAGTATGAGTTAATAAGACTGTGATTGCCAACCTGGATTTGTCTTCTGCAGAAAACTACTAACCTTGGGTCACAAGTAAACTCTGCATTATTCCCTGTAGCCATTATGGCGATTTGCGAAAGTAAAGGGGATCTAGATAAGCAGTGAATCCCTGCATGGCATAAATAGCTTCCTTTGGATATAATGTAGCTGTATTACATACAAGTGGCATGCTGACAATTTAACAAATTAATATTGACTGCTGGATCTTTTTTGTATGGCTTTTAAACTAAGCTACTAATGCACTATGGAAACTATTTAACATAACCCCTTACAAACATTTGGGAACTGTATGAAACAAGTTTATTATGTTAAACTAAAAAGGGCTTGGGTTATTAATGACTAATGGGCCGTCTCTAATAACAAAGTAGCTGAAACCAATCAGTAAGTGCACGTATAACCATCGGATTACAGCGCTGCTACTAACAAATGAACTATGTCATGTAAACAGCTGTATTTTATTTATTTTCTAGGGAGCTCCCTATTAGGTGTGATTTTCTGTCTACTGTGTGTTGAGTGAAACGTTTGAAATATCTGCTTTATTTTGAAGTGGTAGCTCATATAACCACCAATATAGAGAATTTTTGGCAAATTATTATTGTGCTGGATAGGTTTTACTGCCTTTAGGGCCTTAACTGATGTGTTAAAGTAACACTGAACCCACATTTTTTCTTTCATGATTCAGATAGAGCATGACATTTTAAGCAACTTTCTAATTTACTCCTATTATCAAATTTTTCTTCATTTTCTTGGTGTCTTTATTTGAAAAGCAAGAATGTAAGTTTAGATGCCGGCTCATTTTTGGTGAACAACCTGGGTTGTTCTTGCTGATTGGTGGATAAATTCACCCACCAAAAAACATGTGCTTTCCATGGTCTGAACCAAAAACATAGCTTAGATGCCTTCTTTTTCAAATAAAGATAGCAAGAGAACAAAGAACAATTAATAATAGGAGTAAATTAGAAAGTTGCTTAAAGTTTCATGCTCTGTCTGAATCACTAAAGAAACATTTTTGGGTCCCGTGTCCCTTTAATCTCCCTGAAGCTACTATTTTTTACTAAAAGCACTATTAACCCTGTGCACCAATACCCTGATAAAATGTAAAAGGTAAAGTGTTGTCAATAATACCTTATATTAACCCCTTAATGACAACAGTACTTTTCCATTTTCTGTCTGTTTGGGACAAAGGCTATTTTTACATTTTTGTGGTGTTTGTGTTTAGCTGTAATTTTCCTCTTACTCATTTACTTTACCCACACATATTATATACCGCTTTTCTCGCAATTAAATGGACTTTCTAAAGATTCCATTATCATATCTTATAATTTACTATAAAAAAATTATAAAATATGAGGAAAAACAAACACTTTTTCTAAATTTTAGCCCCAAAATCTTACACATCTGCAACCACCAAAAAACACCCATGCTAAATAGTTTCTAAATTTTGTCCTGAGTTTAGAAATACCCAATGTTTACATGTTCTTTGTTTTTTTTTGCAAGTTATAGGGTCATAAATACAAGTAACACTTTGCTATTTCCAAACCACTTTTTTTCAAAATTAGCGCTAGTTACATTGGGACACTGATATCTTTCAGGAATCCCTGAATATCCCTTGACATGTAAATAGTGATATGAAAGAAGCGAATTTCACCCAGACCGGCTCCAAAAATAGTAGGTAAAAAACAAAACTTTATTGTAAATATCCATAAAAACAACTCACAGACCGTAGGCAAGGAAAATCCGCCATTAAAATTCAGAAGATGCTACAACCTCAGCCCTGCTGACGTCACTGACGCGTTTCAGGTAAACCCCGTAATCATAGTTAACGTCCAGGTGCCGAGGCTTGCTACTTAAAGCTATGTGAACAGGTGAATGCATAATGGGCGGTAATTACTTTCAAACTGTGGACCGACTATACTTTGACTTAAAACTCACTGAAAAAACACCCATGTGATCATAACATCTATTACATATATATAACTGATTTAAGACATTTCTTTTCCTGGCCACCTAGTGTTTACAGCATGTTTAATACCTGTACATGTAATAATATTTAAATGTCAGATCCAAGTATGAATGTCTACATAATTTGTCAAAGTAAACTCTTGTGAAATAACAACAGTCTGCCTGCATACAAGTTAATATATTAGAGCGCTTTACATGAAATTTCGAAATGTTGGAATTGAATTACAATTGCAATAATATAACAACAATAAAGCATATGTTGGTGAGAGATATTCGTACTGCTTTTCACACATTATTTTCATAAGTAAATTGCCATAGGTTAAACACAATAGTTCTCAATATGTTAGTTAGATCTACTGCTAATAGCACGACATTTACATAATACAATTACTATAAATAGAACATTATCTTCAATTACTACATAAAAGATTATATTGTCATATAGACTCCAACAATAATCGTTAGTACATTATGCTTTATCACTCGTGTCTATTAATATATACAAAGAAACCTCTTATATTATTACAATAGTACGATTGTGAAAGCATAACATTGTTTTGTTGTTTACGGGATGACCTGCACTTACAAATAAAAAATAAAAAAAAATAGATTATAAATAAAATGCTGATAACCCAGTCCTTTGCCAGTACTGCTTAATAGACCTGTATAAAATCGACATTTATATTAAATATGAAGAATTTTTTTAAATTTTTTTTCAACTTAACCTAAGACAAAAGACCAAACTGGTTTGAATCTCGACTAATACGGCCACTTGAGATACTATTTGATATTACAGCAGTGGATACAAACACATAAATATTAGTCTTAGAATATATAATGGGACAATTACTTGAAAAAACGATTAAGCCTGTATGTACTATTACTATACAAGCCAATTATGAGTCGATTATTTATGTGGGTTAGGAAATGATGATAAGTTTTTAATGATAAAGAGTGGTATTTCTAATGATAAAGTAGGAAATAGGACATGCAAAACTACTTTACCTAGGATAAAATACACTGTGGCCAGAAATTTACTCTGTATACTCAATATGGAATTTAAAATAAACAAAATAAATTAAATAATTTCATAGATGGGCCTTACATATATTTATCACTAGGATAACACGGAATGGAATTGTAAAAATGTAACCAAGGTAAGAGAGAATAAATTGGCTTACTCCCAGTGATTGATTAAATCAAAGGTAGAGTTGAATCCCTTGGGCACCCTAATCTGCAATGTAAAGATCCAATAAGCCTCTTTGTCCTATCCCCTCCTCTTTTAGGGGGGAGTACTTTCTCTATACATTTCCACCTGAAGGAATCAACATTTCCTTGATGATCATTAATAAAGTGTGCAGCTAGTGCAGAGCTTTCCCTCTCTTTCTCGATGTTGTTGAGATGTTCTCTAATTCTAGACCTCACGTCTCTTGTCGTGAGGCCTACATATTGCTTCAAACAGCAATTGCACTCTGCCAGATACACAACAAAGTTGGTAGAACAGTTTATACATTGTGATGTAGTATATTGTTTATTAGTGACATAGGAAGTAAATGTATCTGTTACCTCCACAAAATCACAGGCTTTGCATCTACTTTTACCGCACCTAAAGGTGCCCTTATGTCTCAACCAAGAGCTTCCAGAAGCTGTACTTGTTGATGGAAGCTGTGTCGGTGAGAGGATGTTACCTAAAGTTCTTGCACGTCTATACGAAAACCTACATCCTTCATTGACGTAGGCCTTCAGTTTTTAATCTGCCAGAAGGATAAGCAAATGTTTCCTCAACAGCTTACAGACAGTTGTATATTGGTTACTGTAATCAGTAACAAAAGTTATCTTAGAATCCTCCTGATCTTTTACTCTCACTTTATCTCTCAACAGCTCTCTCCGATCACATCTGTCCACTTGTAATTTAGCTTTTTTGATGACCCTGTTAGAGTAACCTCTCTCTTTCAGATTCTTTGTTAACTGCTCACACTCTTTCTTATAAACCTCATAGTTTGTGCAATTTCTTTTAATCCTTACAAATTGTCCCTTTGCAATTGCAAAAGGGACATGAGCTGGATGATTACTTTTGGCATGTAACAAAGTATTTTTTTAAATGGTTTTTTTTATATAAAATACTTTCAACTGGCTTGTTAGAAACTCCTAGTAAGGTTAAATCCAAATATTTGATTTGTTCACTATCAAATTCCATAGTGAATTTCAAATTGACCTGATTATTATTTAGATATTTCACAAATTCTAGAGCCTCCTCCTTGCTACCCATCCAGACAAATAACAGGATTTCCACTCAAATCCATCCAACACATTAAGTAAATGTTTGGTGTCGTGTAAATAACTTTCCAATTGGCTTACCAGTGGTTGTTTCACTGAGTCTGCCCATTCTGACAAAGGCTCCAGCAAGGAACAATTCCTGAGACTATGGGTCTCCCCTTTATATTGTCCAAAGATTTATGGACTTTGGGTAGGTGGTGGAAGAGGGGGGTTTTAGGAAATGTTACTGTCACATAATCAGCTGTTTTAAGATCTAGATAACCTTTCTCAACCCCCTCATCCACCAGCGACCCAATCTGCCCCTGATAGATATTTGTGGGGTCTCGTGGAAGAATGGAATAAGTCTTTCCATCTTGCAATTGACTCAATGCTTTTTGCACATATTCATTCCTATTCATGATTACTGTGCTACCTCCCTTGTCTCCCTTCTTGTATACCACATTGGTCTTGTTTTTAAGGGTTTTTACAATGTTATTCATTAAATGTGCCTGCCTGCCCTTGATATGATTTTTAGATGTCACTATTTTATTTAGGTCAGTAAGTTCTCTCTCAACAGTTTTGTGAAATAATTCAAGGACAGTACCCCTACTCTGGATAGGATAAAAAGTAGATTTGGATACAAAAGTTCGACTGATGGGGAGTCCTGATATTAAATCCTCATCAGATTCATATTGGTCCCTCTCCTGATTGTTCTCATCAAGTAAATCTAGCATATCTCGTATTGTGCATTGATCTTCAAACCCTAAAACAGCTTTTCTATGTTCTACTTTATCAGAGCTGTCTAGACTATATAAGGGTGTACACCCAACCCTGACATTGTCCTCTGTAGACTCAACTGAAGAAAAATGACGTTTTAGTGTTAGGATGCGTACAAATCTATTTAAATCAATAAGAGTATCAAACAGATTAAAATTATTCTCAGGTGCAAATCCCAAACCAAGGTTCAAAGTCTCATATTCCTCCTGTGATATAAGGGCAGAGAGATTACTATTTGATGATTGTGAAATATCTTCTTGAGCACAATTTCTTTTTCTTTGAGGGTGAATTCTACCTCCAAAGATGTGGTACGGCGTTGAGGGCAAAATTTTCCCCATCCTACGCCAACCTATTTCTAGGTTGGTGGGAGGCCGAGCAAATCTTTGGAGGTAGAAATCCCTTCAGGTCGTCAATTAGGATTTATCGAAGATTTATTGATGACCTGTTATTTGTCTGGACGGGTAGCAAGAAGGAGGCTCTAGAATTTGTGAAATATCTAAATAATAATCAGGTCAATTTGAAATTCACTATGGAATTTGATAGTGAACAAATCAACTATTTGGATGTAACCTTACTAGTAGTTTCTAACAAGCCAGTTGAAAGTATTTTATATAAAAAACCCATTTCAAAAAATACTTTGTTACATGCCAAAAGTAATCATCCAGCTCATGTCCCTTTTGCAATTGCAAAGGGACAATTTGTAAGGATTAAAAGAAATTGCACAAACTATGAGATTTATAAGAAAGAGTGTGAGCAGTTAACAAAGAATCTGAAAGAGAGAGGTTACTCTAACAGGGTCATCAAAAAAGCTAAATTACAAGTGGACAGATGTGATCGGAGAGAGCTGTTGAGAGATAAAGTGAAAGTAAAAGATCAGGAGGATTCTAAGATAACTTTTGTTACTGATTACAGTAACCAATATACAACTGTCTGTAAGCTGATGAGGAAACATTTGCCTATCCTTCTGGCAGATCAAAAACTGAAGGCCTACGTCAATGAAGGATGCAGGTTTTCGTATAGACGTGCAAGAACTTTAGGTAACATCCTCTCACCGACACAGCTTCCATCAACAAGTACAGCTTCTGGAAGCTCTTGGTTGAGACATAAGGGCACCTTTAGGTGCGGTAAAAGTAGATGCAAAGCCTGTGATTTTGTGGAGGTAACAGATACATTTACTTCCTATGTCACTAATAAACAATATACTACATCACAATGTATAAACTGTTCTACCAGCTTTGTTGTGTATCTGGCAGAGTGCAATTGCTGTTTGAAGCAATATGTAGGCTTCACGACAAGAGACGTGAGGTCTAGAATTAGAGAACATTCAACAACATTGAGAAAGAGAGGGAAAGCTCTGCACTAGCTGCACACTTTATTAATGATCATTAAGGAAATGTTGATTCCTTCAGGTGGAAATGTATAGAGAAAGTACTCCCCCCTAAAAGAGGAGGGGATAGGACAAAGAGGCTTATTGGATCTTTACATTGCAGACTAGGGTGCCCAAGGGATTCAACTCTACCTTTGATTTAATCAATCACTGGGAGTAAGCCAATTTATTCTCTCTTACCTTGGTTACATTTTTACAATTCCATTCCGTGTTATCCTAGTGATAAATATATGTAAGGCCCGTCTATGAAATTATTTAATTTATTTTGTTTATTTTAAATTCCATATTGAGTATACAGAGTAAATTTCTGGCCACAGTGTATTTTATCCTAGGTAAAGTAGTTTTGCATGTCCTATTTCCTACTTTATCATTAGAAATACCACTCTTTATCATTAAAAACTTATCATCATTTCCTAACCCACATAAATAATCGACTCATAATTGGCTTGTATAGTAATAGTACATACATGCTTAATCGTTTTTTCGAGTAATTGTCCCATTATATATTCTAAGACTAATATTTATGTGTTTGTATCCACTGCTGTAATATCAAATAGTATGTCAAGTGGCCGTATTAGTCGAGATTCAAACCAGTTTGGTCTTTTGTCTTAGGTTAAGTTGAAAAAAAATAAAATAAATTCTTCATATTTAATATATGTCGATTTTATACAGGTCTATTAAGCAGTACTGGCAAAGGGCTGGGTTATCAGCATTTTATTTATAATCTATTTTTTTTTATTTTTTTATTTGTAAGTGCAGGTCATCCCGTAAACAACAAAGCAATGTTATGCTTTCACAATCATACTATTGTAATAATATAAGAGGTTTCTTTGTATATATTAATAGACACGAGTGATAAAACATAATGTACTAACGATTATTGTTGGAGTCTATATGACAATATAATCTTTTATGTAGTAATTGAAGATAATGTTCTATTTATAGTGATTGTATTATGTAAATGTAGTGCTATTAGCAGTAGATCTAACTAACATATTGAGAACTATTGTGTTTAACCTATGGCAATTTACTTATGAAAATAATGTGTGAAAAGCAGTACGAATATCTCTCACCAACATATGCTTTATTCTTGTTATATTATTGCAATTGTAATTCAATTCCAACATTTCGAGATTTCATGTAAAGCGCTCTAATATATTAACTTGTATGCAGGCAGACTGTTGTTATTTCACAAGAGTTTACTTTGACAAATTATGTAGACATTCATACTTGGATCTGACATTTAAATATTATTACAAGTACAGGTATTAAACATGCTGTAAACACTAGGTGGCCAGGAAAAGAAATGTCTTAAATCAGTTATATATATGTAATAGATGTTATGATCACATGAGTGTTTTGTCAGAGAGTTTTAAGTCAAAGTATAGTCGGTCCACAGTTTGAAAGTAATTACCGCCCATTATGCATTCACCTGTTCACATAGCTTTAAGTAGCAAGCCTCGGCACCTGGACGTTAACTATGATTACGGGGTTTACCTGAAACGCGTCAGTGACGTCAGCAGGGCTGAGGTTGTAGCATCTTCTGAATTTTAATGGCGGATTTTCCTTGCCTACGGTCTGTGAGTTGTTTTTATGGATATTTACAATAAAGTTTTGTTTTTTACCTACTATTTTTGGAGCCGGTCTGGGTGAAGTTCGTTTCTTTCATTTTACTGTCCACAAGGATTCCCACGGGGCATACAATACCGAGTAGGTGAAGACACAGCACAAGACATCCGGAGTGACTGCCCGGAGGAGCAGCTATCTGAAAGCTGATCAGGTGAGACGCTGAGTGATGGCTCAGCTAGTAGCGGTGCAAAAGACTGTTCATTGATTGTTTGTTTGCTCCTAGAAAGGAAATTATTCCATTTGCTAATGATATATTCAGCATGGTGAGTGAACAAGGATTAAACTACTGTTTGGTGAATTCATGAATGTACTTGGTTATACCACACATCACCGTCATACACCACTCAAAATCCTATATGTCATATGTGTACTATGCGTTAGCTTTGCCTTTTGTTTCGAAGTTTATGTAAATAGTGATGTCGCGAACATAAAAATTTGGGTTCGCGAACGGCGAACGCGAACTTCCACAAATGTTTGCGAATGGGCGAACCGGGCGAACCGCCATAGACTTCAATAGGCAGGCGAATTTTAAAACCCACAGGGACTCTTTCTGGCCACAATAGTGATGGAAAGTTGTTTCAAGGGGACTAACACCTGGACTGTGGCATGCTGAAGGGGGATCCATGGCAAAACTCCCATGGAAAATTACATAGTTGATGCAGAGTCTGGTTTTAATCCATAAAGGGCATAAATCACCTAACATTATAAAATATGAGGAAAAAATGGAAAAAAACACACTTTTTCTAACTTTGACCCCCAAAATTTGTTACACATCTACAACCACCAAAAAACAACCATGCTAAATAGTTTCTAAATTTTGTCCTGAGTTTAGAAATACCCAATGTTAACATGTTCTTTGCTTTTTTTGCAAGTTATAGGGAAATAAATACAAGAAGCAGTTTGCTATTTCAAAACCACTTTTTTTCAAAATGAGCGCTAGTTACATTGGAACCCTGATATCTGTCAGGAATACCTGAATATCCCTTGACATGTATATATTTTTTTTTTAGAAGACATCCCAAAGTATTGATCTAGGCCCATTTTGGTATATTTCATGCCACCATTTCACCGCCAAATGCGATCAAATAAAAAAAAAAATGTTCACTTTTTCACAAACTTTAGGTTTCTCACAGAAATTATTTACAAACAACTTATGCAATTATGGCATAAATGGTTGTAAATGCTTCTCTGGGATCCCCTTTGTTCAGAAATAGCAGACTTATATGGCTTTGGCGCTGCTTTTTGGTAATTAGAAGGCTGCTAAATGCCACTGCGCACCACACGTGTTTTATGCCCAGCAGTGAAGGGGTTAATTAGGGAGCATGTAGGGAGCTTGTAGTGTTAATTTTAGCTTAAGTGTAGTGTAGTAGACAACCCAAAGTATTGATCTAGGCCCATTTTGGTATATTTCATGCCACCATTTCACCGCCAAATGCGATCAAATTTTAGGTTTCTCACTGAAATTATTTACAAACAGCTTGTGCAATTATGGCACAAATGGTTGTAAATGCTTCTCTGGGATCCCCTTTGTTCAGAAATAGACATATATGACTTTGGCATTGCTTTCTGGTAATTAGAAGGCCGCTAAATGCTGCTGCGCATCACACGTGTATTATGGCTAGCAGTGAAGGGGTTAATTAGGTAGTTTGTAGGGAGCTTGCAGGGTTAATTTTAGCTTTAATAATAGGGTTAGGGAAAAAGGAGGGGATTTGTGACATTTAAGTCAAGTGTAGAATTATACACTAAATTAATCAAATGTGATGTGTTTGTGAAAAATTACACTTTATTAACATATAAAGTCAGGCACGAAGTCACGCTCATGTGACGGAAACGCGTCGGCGGACGTGGCCTTGGTTAACAGCGTGGTCTGATAGACACATACACAAAACGATTAAGCATGCATTACAGCGGTTTTTGCTAATACCGCTATAGATCACTCAGTAACAGAATATCTTTGATACAATGTTTAGTCTTAATTAAAGGCTGGTATTTAGTGATAATTCAGGGTTAGTGTGTAGCCCAATACCGATATTTTTACATTGTTATCTTTGGTGCCAATACTCTGTATCTCCCATATAATTGAAACTGAGTAGGTTGTTAAATCTAAGTATAAATATAACCATTTAAGCCACAACCTATCTATATTAAGATAACGAATGCTTTGAATGTGTGGTGTTTTACTGTTTTGAACTTAGGGATATGAGCTAGAAATCGTCTGACTCTGTTAAATCAGAGCAGTACGCAGGCAGGAGGATGCCCTCGAGTGCATAGCTTGTTTTATACATTGTGTGAATACATGTGTGAAGTACGGATGTTTTCCTCCAATACCTTGCTAATAGCCTTATCCTTTTTCCTCATTTAAACGACCAGATACGCATACCGGGTCCACTAGCCCCTCCATATTTTATTTAAGGTGCTATATAATAGAGGCTGCTGAATTGGAGCTTTGGAAGTGATTATTCCCATTCTCAAATAGCCCAATATAGTACCTTTTTACTAGTGTTATTATCAATAGGTTAGTGCTGACCAGTAAAGGTTTACTCAAAGTGACAAGCTTGGAGGTAACTAAACCCATGTCTTTATACCTGTGGCAGCATCTTTTCCTATGGTAACGTTTATCTCGCATATATGTTAATAAAGTGTAATTTTTCACAAACACATCACATTTGATTAATTTTAGCTTTAGTGTAGAGATCAGCCTCCCACCTGACACATCAGACCCCCTGATCCCTCCCAAACAGCTCCCTTCCCTCCCCCACCCCACAATTGTCCCCGCCATCTTAAGTACTGGCAGAAAGTCTGCCAGTATTAAAATAAAAGGTTTTTACATTTCTTTTTTTTAGCATATTAACATATGCTGTGGTGTAGCATCCCCCCTTAGCCCCCAACCTCCCTGATCCCCTCCAAAACAGCTCTCTAACCCTCCCCATCTGCCTTATTGGCGGCCATCTTGGGTACTGGCAGCTGTCTGCTATTATTTCACAGTCAAAAAAGTGTTGTTTTTTTTAAATGTACACTACTGTTACACCAGATATGAGTGGTGGCACTGGGTAAGTGGGCACAGTATACGCTGTGAGCCTGACACACACGCTGGCAGGCAGGCAACTGCAATTAGATTACACAGGAAAAAAAAAAAAAAAGCAGACTGATGTTCTAGCCCTAAAAAGGGCTTTTTGGGGTGCTGTCCTTACAACAGAGATCAGATGAGTCCTTCAGGACTGTAGTGGACACTGAATACACTAGCCTAGCTATCGATTTCCCTATTAAATCAGCAGCAGCTACGTACTGTCCCTCCTCTCACTAAGAATACAGCTTCCGAATGAATCTAAAATGGATGCTGTCCAGGAGGTGGGAGGGTCTGGGAGGGAGGGTCTGCCGCTGATTGGCTGGAATTTGTCTGCTGACTGTGAGGTACAGGGTCAAAGTTTACTCAATGATGACGAATAGGGGGCGGATCGAACATCGCATATGTTCGCCCACTGCAGCGAACGCGAACAAGCTATGTTCACCGTGAACTATTCGCCGGCAAACTATTCGAGACATCACTACATGTAAATATATATTTTTAGAAGATATCCCAAAGTATTGATCTAGGCCCATATTGTTATATTTCATGCCACCATTTCACCGCCAAATGCGATCAATTACAAAAAATCGTTCACTTTTTCACAAATGTTTTCACAAACTTTCGGTTTCTCACTGAAATTATTTACAAACAGCTTGTGCAATTATGGCATAAATGGTTGTAAATGCTTCTCTGGGATCCCCTTTGTTCAGAAATAGCAGACATATATGGATTTGGCGTTGCTTTTTGGTAATTAGAAGGCCGCTAAATGCCACTGTGCACATACCTGTATTATGCCCAGCAGTGAAGGGGTTAATTAGGGAGCATGTAGGGAGCGTATTGGGGTAATTTTAGCTTTAGTGTAGTGTAGTAAACAACCCAAAGTATTGATCTTGGACCATTTTGGTATATTTCATGCCACCATTTCACTGCCAAATACATTCAAATAAAAAAAACTTTACATTTTTCACAATTTTAGGTTTCTCATGGAAATTATTTACAAACAGCTTGTGCAAATATGGCACAAATGGTTGTAAATGCTTCTCTGGGATCCCCTTTGTTCAGAAATAGCAGACATATATGGCTTTGGCGTTGCTTTTTGATAATTAGAAGGCTGCTAAATGCTGCTGCACATCACACGTGTATTATGGCTAGCAGTAAAGGGGTTAATTAGGTAGCTTGTAGGGAGCTTGCAGGGTTAATTTTAGCTTTAGTGTAGAGATCAGCCTCCCACCTGAAACATCAGACCCCCTGATCCCTCTCAAACAGCTCTCTTCACTCCCCACTCCACAATTGTTCCCGCCATCTTAAGTACTGGCAGAAAGTCTGCCAGTACTAAAATAAAATGTATATTTGTTGGGTTTTTTGTTAGCATATTTACATATGCTGTTGTGTAGAATCCCCCCTTAGCCCCCTACCTCACGGATCCCCCATCAAACAGTTCTCTAATCCTCCCCCTCTAGCTTAATGGGCGCCATCTTGGGTACTGGCAGCTGTCTGCCAGTACCCAGTTTAGTAAAAAAAATATGCTTTTATTATTTGTTTGCCATTTTCTGTAGTGTAGCTTCCTCCCCCCCACTCCCAGAACCCTTCAATTGTTTTATAAATAAAAATCCCCCCATTTTCTCCCAATTTTTTATTCAATTTTTCTGTAGTGTAGCGGTTCCCACCCTCTCCCGCCCCATGCACGCGCCCGTCCGCTGTCCCCCATGCATGCGCACGCGTCCATGTGCGTAACGATTCCTGCTGACTATAGAGCATGCTCTTGTGTCTTAAACATTTTCAAAAATGTGACTAGACCGAGGAGATTGAATTTTGCCACATTAGAGGTGGCAAAGAGGCTAAGGAAGCGGCGGTCTGGTGACCGCTGCTTGATAAATGATGGCGGGCAAGTTCTTGTTAGAACTTGCAGCTGTAGGGAGTTAATAAATCTAGCCCTAAATGCTATTGCATTGTCTTGTTATCTTGCATTTGTTGATTTTGCAAATCTACTGTGTTTACTAGTCCTTTAAGGCTCAGCTACCCTTAGCGAGGTTACTTCATCAAGCTCCTTCAGTTCCTTCCTTGCCTCCCATTACTGGGAGCTTGTGTCCATATGAGTATGTTTTTCTATGGTAGCTTTCAATCTCCTTCATTTGGTAGCGTCTATGATACCATGTAGGGATTGAACGTGTCAGAATTCCACCTGTACTTCTGATTGCTCCGCTTCCTCACCCCAGGATTGGTTATACAGTTTCAGTGCCTGAAAGACTTTACATTCTGTTGCTAGAAAGTCCAGCCCCCAACAGCAGACTTGGCTTTTTGTTTGACTGTCAATGTAATTTGCTGTTACTCACAAAAGTATTTAGCTCCTGCAGAATTTGGAAATCAATTGTATTTTTGCTGCATACGACATATGCGTTTCACCCCTCCTGTTACTTTCACATCGTGGCTTCATCAGGGCTACGACATATGCTTTTCACCCCCTCCTGTTACTTTCATATCGGGTCTTCATCAGGGCTACGACATATGCATTTCACCCCCTCCTGTTACTTTCATATCAGGGCTTAATCAGGGCTACAACATATGCGTTTAACCCCCTCCTGTTACTTTCATATTGGGGCTTCATCAGGGCTACGACGTATGCGTTTCACCCCCTCCTGTTACTTTCATATCGGGGCTTCGTCAGGGCTCACTAGTTTTGACAAGTACCTTTGTGCTTTTATAAGGTTCATGCCCTTCCCACTTAAGTGAGATCCAAATTCTTAAAGGGATATTACCAACCATCCCCCTTTATTACTTATATGCTTAACCTTAACATTTAGCATTTTCAATATTCATGTTTACCTTTCACTCTCAATGCTTCTTGTTTCTAAACAATACTTTACTTAATCTTTAAGGTCATATAGTACTGTTCTCTCCACTTTATTTCCTTAATGGGTATGCAGATATTCTTTTACCCCAATTTCCAAGCCCAATCATTTTTGCGTACACCTTCCCAGATCACAATTTTTACTTCGTTTATCTGAGGTCTATAACTTTATTTGTCATGCTGATACTGATTTTGTGTGTTAACTTCTTTACATGCATATTTTGGCACAGGTACCAACAGTAAGTCTCTTTGTAAAAGCAGTAGAAAAAGACTTTGAGAATCTACCAAAATACTCTGGTATCGGTCATAATTTGACATAGAAAGAAAGAAATGCTTTGAAAGAGTTAATGCAAGCTAAAAATAGTGAAGCTGGTGGATAAGGGCGGGAACCTTGTCCTCCTTGATGTCCTTGAGGTTAAGAAACAGTTAGGGGTTAAAGAACAATATGAAAGGCTGGTTAAAAAAACCTATAAAAAAAGATCCAATCAGAGTTATTTGCACTTTTGAATGAAGCAAAAAGGAGAGGTCTGATTTCAAAGAAAGAGTTTAAATTTCTTTACCCAGAATTCCCTAAAATGCCCGTCTTTTACAAAATTCCCAAATTTCATAAGAATATAGGAAACCCACCTGGGAGACCCATAGTCTCGGGGATTAACAGTGTGACTTAGAATCTGGGCAAATATGTGGAATCTAATCTTAAGACCTTTTTCTTAGTAACCTTCCATCCTATGTGAAGGATACATGGCGACCTCCTTAAAAAAAACTGGATGGTATAACGCTATTTGAGAATGTGATTTTGGCGTCACTTGATGTAGAGAGCCTATATTCCTCAATACCCCATTCAGTGGGTCTAGGAGCAATAGAAACCTTTTTGAGAACAAAGGGACGGGGCTTTGATAAACATACCGACTTTGTAATGTGTCTCCTCAAATTTGTCTTAGAACATAATGTATTCTCCTTTGATGGGAGAATATATAGACAAGTGAGAGGGACAGCAATGGGGGCAGTATGCTCCCCCACATATGCATGTCTGCACCTGGGAGCATGGGAACTATATGAAGTTTTTGAGAAACATCAGGATATCTTTGAAACAAAGGTCCTTCTTTGGACAAGATATGTTTATGATATTCTGCTATTATGGGGTGGTTCCCAAGAGGACTTAAACGCATTTGTTGACATATTAAAAAAGAAAATTGAATGGAACATATTCCAAACTTTTGAAGCCAGCTTGAAGGAATTACCATTCCTAGACATAAAAATAAAAAAATAAGGGAGACAGATTGTTACCAAAAATTATAGAAAAAGTAATGCGACAAAAAGCATCCTGGAAGCATCCAGTGCTCATCCAACCGCATTGATCAGGGGAATTCCGGTAGGACAATTCCTGAGGTTGAGACGAAATTGCTCATCTACAAAAAAATTTGAGGAACATGCAGCATTAATGAAGGAAATATTTAAGAAAAGAGGATACTCTAAGAGATGTATAAATAGGGAATACTCCAGAGCAAAAAAAACTGAAAGGGATACCCTGTTATACACAAATAGAGAGAAAGATAAAAACAAAAATAATAAAATAAGATTCGTAATGACATACAATGACCAATGGGAAGGGATTAGACAAGTACTAAAGAAAAATTGGAATATTACAGCTGGATGAGAAAGTGAAGGAAGCTGTAGGAAACTATCCCATTTTAACATCAAAAAAGCCCAAAGTTTAAGGGATATGTTAGTGAGTAGTAGGTATGAAAGGAGTCCCTCAATGGCCGATTGGGTTAGGAAAAATAGGGGGCTGAAGGGTAATTTCCCCTGAGGTAAATGTGTGTACTGCCCCTTTATGGAAAGGGGTCAAAAATTTGAAGGTAATGCAGAAAATGAATATGCAATAAAATTCTTTATTAATTGTGACTCTGTGGGGGTGGTATATCTGTTACATTGTGGCTGCCACCGGTATTACATTGGAAAAACCAAGAGGGTTTTTAAGGACAGGATTCAGGAACACAGGGATTACATCCTATATAAGAGAGATATGAATGTGGCTAGACACTTTAGTGAGTATCATGATGGTGACCCTGTGTCCCTGAAATTCCTTGGCATCGATAAGGGGGATCCATATAACAAAGGAGGTGATATAGATAAATGTCTTCTTTAGAAGGAGGTAAGATGGATTTATAATCTGAAAACCAAATATCCATTAAGCCTCAATGAAAAGAATGACTATGCATGCTTTTTATAAGAATTTTACTTATAAAAGCATATAGAGATGTATACAATAAATGAGCTGATAAAGTAAGCTCATAGGATTTGAACTCTGATAAGCTTTTAGGAGAAACAGCAAAGGTAGTAGACTAAATGCACCCTTTTAAAGAAGTTATCACACAAAATCAGTATCAGCATGACAAATAAACATTAAATTGAGGAGTTATAGACCTCAGATAAACGAAGTAAAAATTGGGATCTGGGAAGGTGTACGCAAAAATGATTGGGCTTGGAAATTGGGGTAAAAGAATATGTGCATACCCGTTAAGGAAATAAAGTAAAGAGAACAGTACTATATGACCTTAAAGATTAAGTAAAGTATTGTTTAGAAACAAGAAGAATTGAGAGTGAAAGGTAAACATGAATATTGAAAATGCTAAATGTTAAGGTTAATCACATAAGTAATAAAGGGGTTGAGTTGGTAATATCCCTATAAGAATTTGGATCTCAATTAAGTGGAAAGGGCATGAACCATATAAAAGCACAAAGGTACTTGTCAAAACTAGTGAGCCCTGACGAAGCCCCGATATGAAAATAACAGGAGGGGGTGAAACGCATATGCCGTAGGCAGCAAAAATACAATTGATTTCAAAATGCTCCAGGAGCTAAAGACTTTTGTGAATAACAGCAAATTACACTGACAGCCAAACAACAAGCCAAGTCTGCTGGTGGGGGCTGGACTTTCTAGCAACGGAATGTAAAGTCTTTCAGGTACTGAAACTGTGTAACCAATCCTAGGATGAGGAAGCGGAGCAATCAGAAGTACAGGTGGAATTCCGACATGTGCAATCCCTACATGCTATCATGGACGCTATCGAATGAAGGAGATTTAAAGCTACCATAGAAAAACACACTCGTATGGACATTTATTTTTCATTATATGAATATATTATAAAAGTCAGTAGCCACAACTTAAAATTTTTACGTAACTGCATTTGTTTTACTTTGCAATGTTAAACATAATGCAGTTATGTAAAACTATAAAGTCACTGCTACTGTCTTTTATAACATATTTATATAATGAGAAATAAATATTGTTTAAAAAAAGAAGATAAAAAAAGCTGTTTAAAACCAGTACAATACAAAATCCATAGTATTGCATTGTTCAAAAGGACACATACTGTATATATGCATCAACATAGCTTTTATAGTTTTATTAGCAAGGTACATTGAAGACATGACATAGATATAGGAATTCTGTGGAAATTTTCTGGCTGTTCCAGTAGTGTGATATGTTCCAGGCCCTGCCCTACAGGCTAGACACATGCTTTCAGCCATATTTGTCTTGCCCCCTTTTCAGTGGGTAGATTTTCCAGTGTGAAGCAGGTAGTGTAGTTTTAGTTGCAGTTAGGCTAGGTATATGTATTATTTTAAGTGTTCCTACACAAAAACCTCTTTGTTTCAGCAGACACACTTTGTTGTGTAGGAGCACTTGACATACAGACCCCCCCATGCTCATATTTCAGACAAGTTGTTTCCTATGGGCGACACATCTCCCCTCGTTGGCACAGCGAGGTTCAGCCTACTTTTTTAGAATACATCAACAGACCGACAGACTGCAAGTCTGGCAAACCCAAACAGGCAGTTTCTTGTTGGACTGTCAATGTTTTGAATATTTGGGAACAATTGAAAATAAACATTTTATTACTTATCTTTCCTACCTCCTACTGGGAGTGTAATTTCTTCTGCTGTTATGTTTACAAAGCTTTTTTATAGTGAATACGTAACTATAGAAACATTCAGTATAGGTAACGTTACTACAGGCAAAATCAGATATTGAAAATGTTGAACTAAAGGTAAAGGAGCAATTTGTAAACACATTAATATACTCCAGCAGGTAAAATGGAATATTCAGAACAAATTAAAAGGGAGAATATTTTTGGGTATACTCTCCCTTTCAGCATACTCTTGGGGATTTTGCTGTTAATATTTTCTATGGGCATTGTATTTCTACTTGCATCGGTTTGTGAGTATTTCCTATCTAGAATAAAAATATACAAATAAATACAAAATTTGAATTTGCAAATACATTTACTATAAAAACAACACTGCTACATAACTTGTCTCTAATTGACTTTAACAGAAGTGGTAAGATGCTACAGAAGTTTTACTAACAAAATAACCATGGCGGCCTTGTTAACTTTAGACTGGCAGTAAAAACCTATTGCAGCAAACAAGATGTCAAATTATTTGGAATGTGTGCAAATTAGATAATAGAAGAAAATTGGAAAGTTATTTAACCCCTTAACGACCAAGAACATGCAAGGTACGTCCTTAAAAAAACGACAGTTAAGGACCATGGACGTACCTGGCACGTCCTCTGTCAAACTCAGTGCTGGAAGCAATCGCCATCGCTTTCAGACGCTCTCAGGGTATTGCAGCAATGTCTCGATTTTGAGGCATCGTGCATTACCCTCCAGGCAGTAACCGATGCAGAGACAGCAACTCTGTGGCCCTATCTGCATCGGACAGCAATGGTGCCGATATTTGGTGGTGTCTGAGGGTTAGGTGAGAGGCGGGTGGGCGACCCATCACTGGAGGAGGGCAGGGGCGGGTGGGACTGCTACGCCATGCTAGAGGGAACCAGAAAAAAAAATTGAGCCGCAACGCCAGTGAGAGGGAAGGATGGAGGGGGTAGGAAGGGCAATGAGGGGAATCCTATGCTTGATCATAAGATTAGGGAAAGGGATCTGGGAGGGGGAGGGGTGGGTAATGAGGGGGCTGGCTACACTACAGAAAAAATGGGCTTTAAAAATAAAAAAATATTCCAAAATGGGCCTAGATCAATAATTTGGGTTGTCTACTAAAAGAAAATATATACATGTGAAGGGTTATTTAGGGATTTCTGACAGATATCAGTGTTACAATGTATTTATCGCTAATTTTGAAGAAGAAAAAAAATTATTTGGAAATATCAAAGTTCTACTTGTATTTATCACCCTATAACTTGCAAGAAAAGCAAAGAACATGTAAACATTGGGTATTTCTAAACTCAGGACAAAATTTAGCATGGTTGTTTTTTGATGGTTTTAGATGTGTAACAGATTTTTAGGGTCAAAGTTAGGAAAAGTGTGGGTTCATAGAAAATTATACGATTTAATGAAAATAATGGTATCTTTAGAAAGTCCATTTAATGGCGGGAAAACTGCATATAACATGTTTGGGTACAGTAAATGAGGCTGAATTATCAAGCCGTCAACTATGCTGCATTCGCCGGCACCAATACGCTTGCCTAACATCGCCTAACATTGGGGCCGCAGACCTGAATACGCTCTCCTTATTTATAAAAAAAGCTGAAAAAAAGCTGCGCACCAAGTACGGGGCGATGAGTAGCGGACTGTTGTTAACTAACAGTCATCGATCTCGCTGCTATTCAGCTTTTTCCCAACTTTATTTATACCCTGTCACTAAACACCGCCACTATACTAAAATGTTTAACCCCCATCCCGCTGCCCCTGGAGCCCACCGCAACTCTAATAAAGTTATTAACCCCTAAACCACCGCTCCCGGAGCCCACAGCAACTCTAATAAAGTTATTAACCCCTATACCTCCGCTCCCGAAACCCACCGCAACTCTAATAAAGTTATTAACCCCTATTCCTCTGCTCCCGGAGCCCACCGCAACTCTAATAAAGTTATTAACCCCTATCCCTCCACTCCCGGAGCCCACCGTAACTCTAATAAAGTTATTAACCCCATCCCTCCGCTCCCAGAGCCCACCGCAACTCTAATAAAGTTATTAACCCCTATCCCTCCGCTCCCGGAGCCCACAGCAACTCTAATAAAGTTATTAACCCCTATCCCTCTGCTCCCAGAGCCCACCGCAACTCTAATAAAGTTATTAACCCCTATCCCTCCACTCCCGGAGCCCACCGCAACTCTAATAAAGTTATTAACCCCTATCCCTCCGCTCCCGGAGCCCACCGCAACTCCAATAAAGTTATTAACCCCTATCCCTCCACTCCCAGAGCGCACCGCAACTCTAATAAAGTTATTAACCCCTATCCCTCCACTCCCGGAGCCCACCGCAACTCTAATAAAGTTATTAACCCCTATCCCTCCGCTCCCGGAGCCCACCGCAACTCTAATAAAGTTATTAACCCCTATCCCTCCACTCTCAGAGCCCACCGCAACTCTAATAAAGTTATTAACCCCTATTCCTCTGCTCCCGGAGCCCACCACAACTCTAATAAAGTAATTAACCCCTATCCCTCCACTCCCGGAGCCCACCGCAACTCTAATAATGTTATTAACCCATATCCCGCCGCTCCCGGACCCCTCTGCAACTAAATAAATGTATTAACCCCTAAACCCCTGGCCTCTCACATCACTACCACTAACTAAACCTATTAACCCCTTATTTTACAGGATTTTTTAAAGGGTTTATTGGGTGGTTTTTAATTTTAGGTTAGGAACTTTGGGCT
This sequence comes from Bombina bombina, assembly GCF_027579735.1. NCBI lineage: Eukaryota > Metazoa > Chordata > Amphibia > Anura > Bombinatoridae > Bombina > Bombina bombina. The sequence continues at coordinate 78,308,166 of NC_069502.1, forward strand.
GAAAAATAGCTAAATGCCCTTTTAAGGGCAATGCCCATACAAATGCCCTTTCAGGACAATGGGGAGCTTAGGTTTTTTAGATTTTAGGTTTTTATTTGGAGGGTTTGGTTGTGTGGGTGGTGGGTTTTACTGTTGGGGGAGGCGTTTTTATTTTACAGGTAAAAGAGCTGATTTCTTTGGGGCAATGCCCCGCAAAAGGCCCTTTTAAAGGCCATTGGTAGTTTATTGTAGGCTAGAGGTTTTTTTTATTTTTGGGGGGCTTTTTATTTTGATAGGGCTATTAGATTAGGTGTAATTAGTTTAAATATTTGATAATTTATTTTTTATTTTGTGTAACTTAGTGTTTTTTATTTTGTGTAACTTAGTTGTTATTTTTCTGTAACTTAGTAATTCTTTATAGTAGATTTAAATACTTCAGTAGGGTTAGGCTTTTAAATATGTAATATAGTTAATTTAAATGTTAGTTTAATGTAATTGTAGTATAATAGTTAGGGTAGGTTAATTAATAGTTTAATATAGTTTAATGTAATTGTAGGATAATAGTTAGGGTAGGTTAATTAATAGTTTAATATAGTTAATTTAATTCTACAGGTAAGTTAAATTTATTATAAGATAGGGATGAGTTAATATTTAATGTAAAGTTAGCGGGTTTGTTAGGTTTAGGGGTTAATAGCTTAATTTAGTTTATGGCGATGTGGGGGGCTGGCGGTTTAGGGGTAATAGGTTTAGTAAATGGTAGTGATGTGGGAGGCCAGGGGTTTAGGGGTTAATACATTTATTTAGTTACAGAGGGGTCCGGGAGTGGGGTGATAGGGGTTAATAACTTTATTAGAGTTGCGGTGGGCTCCCGGAGTGGAGGGATAGGGGTTAATACATTTATTTAGTTGTGGTGGGCTCCGGGAGCGGCGGGATTGGGGTTAATACATTTATTTAGTTGCAGCGGGCTCTGGGAGCGGCGGGATAGGGGTTAATAACATTATGTGGCGGCAATGTCGGGTGGCAGATTAGGGGTGTTTAGATTCGGGGCTTATGTTAGGGTGTTAGGTGTAAACGTTACTGGTTTTCTGCCATATAAATCAATGGGATATCTGGCAGCATCGAACATAAGCTTTCGCTGCTTTCAGACTCCCATTGATTCCTATGGAATCTGGGGCCTCCAGGGTGGCAGATTGAAAACCAGGTACGATGGGCCGGAATAGTGGCGAGCGTACCTGTTAGGAGTTTGATAACTTGCAAAAGTTGTCTTATAGAGCCGAATGTGTATTCGGAACATCTGTAATGACGTAAGCATCGATCTGTGTCGGATTGAGACCGGCGGATCGTATGTTACCTCACAAATTTCAACTTTTGCCGATCTGTAGGCTTTGATAAATGGGTCGAATCAGGGTTGCCACAATTACGCTGCGGAATTCCAGCTTATTTGCGGTTGACGGCTTGATAAATATCCCTCAATGTGTAAGAGGAAAATTACAGCTAAAAACAAACCTAAAATGTAAAAACAGGCCCGGTCCTTAACGGTAAGAAAATTTAAAAATGGTCTGGTCACTAAGGGGTTAAAATTGTATGCTCTGTCTAAATAAAAAATACATCTTGGAAAACTGTAAGTGGTTTGCTATAAAGAAGTTGCTTAATATCCTTATAATTAGATAACATTATCCCCTTAAAGGGACAGTCTACTACAGAATTGTTATTGTTTAAAAAGATAGATAATCCCTTTATTACTTATTCTCCAGTTTTGCATAATCGACAGTTATATATTAATACACTTTGTACCTCTGTGATTACCTTGTATCTAAGCCTCTGCAGACTGCCCCCTTATTTTAGTTCTTGCATTTTAGCCAATCAGTGCTGACTCCTAGGTAACTCCATGGGAGTGAGCACTGTTATCTATATGGCACATATGAACTAGCGCTATCTAGCTGTGAAAAACTGTAAAATGTACTGAGACAAGAGACGGCCTTCAAGGGCTTAGAAATTAGCATATGAGCCTACCTAGGTTTTGCTTTCAACAAAGAATATCAAGAGAACAAATTAAATTTGATGATAAAAGTAAATTGAAAAGTTGTTTAAAATTGCATGTCCTGTCTAAATCATATAAGATAATTTTTGACTAGACTGTCCCTTTAAGCTGTTATTATCATTTATCATTGCTTTAAACACAGTTCTGTGCACGTAATAGTGCAAATAACACATGACAGCATTTTCTTGTTGCCCTTTTATGTGATTTAAACTTTCATAGTACAAATAGACCATGCAATTTTAAGAGACATAAAAGCATACCTAGGTAGGCTCGGCAATGCACTACTGGGAGCTAGCTGTTGAGTGGTGGCTATGCATGCCTCTTGTCATTGACTTGTGTTTATATTTAGCTATCAGTAGTGCAATAATGCTCTGGCACTGACTTTGCTAGTAATATTGCACTGATATAATGTTACAGCACATTTTCTTAGTCTGCTGAATTTAAAAAAAATAATAATAATACACTGGTGTTACTTTTTGTTCTTTAGTAAATTGATATTTTTCTTATGTATATAAATTAGAACTCATCTGATTAACAGCTACATCATAGGAGATAATGTGTGCCATGTTCCAGTGAAAAAGGTGCTATTTAATTACATCTACAAAATGTTGAAAAACAAACAAAAAATCCATAAAACAATATCTGCTATTTTCACTTATTTATTAACTTTTTACATATTATGCAACTGAGCAGTGTGTTAGACTAAGCACACTGACAATATTTTCCTTTAAATTGATTGTTGTTCCTGTGATGGCAGAGAACAGACTTAAAGGGACAGTCAACACCAGAATTTTTGCTGTTTTAAAAGATAGATAATCTCTTTATTACTCATTCCCCAGTTTTGCATAACCAACACTGTTATATTAATATACTTTTTACCTCTGTGATTAACTTGTATCTCAGAATCTTCTGACAGCCCCCTGATCACATGACATTTTATTTATCTATTGACTTTCATTTTAGTCAATTAGTGCAGTGTCTGCCACAAGCCACGGGCGCGATCACAATGTTATCTATATGGCTTACACGTGAACTAGCTGTCCCCTGTTGGGAAAAGCAAATACAAATCATGTGATAGGAGGCGGCCTTCAACGACTTAGAAATTATCATATGAGCCTTACTAGGTTTAGCTTTTAACTAAGAATACCAAGAGAACAAAGCAAAATTGGTGATAAAAGTAAATTGGAAAGTTATTAAAAATTGCATGCCCTATTTGAAACATGAAAGGTTTTTTTGGACCTGACTGTGTCTTTAAATGACAGTCTAGTCAAAATTAAAGTTTCATGATTCAGATAGGTCATGTTATTTTAAACAACTTTCCAATTAACTTTTATCATCAAATTTGTTTTCTGCTCTTGGTATTCTTAGTTGAAATCTAAACCTTGGTAGGGTAATATGGTAATTTCTAGGCCCCTTATCTGCATTTGACAGTTTTTCACAGCTAGAGGGCGTTAGTTCATGTGTACCTTATAGATAACATTGTGCTCACGCCGATGGAGTTATGAGAGGGCACTGATTGTCTAAAATGCAAGTCTGTCAAAAGAACTGAAATAAGGGTGCAGTCTGCAAAGACTTAGATACAAGATAACCACAGAGGTAAAAAGTATATTATTTAATTAGTGTAGTGTTGGTTATGCAAAATTTGGGAATGTGTAATAAAGGGATTATCTATCTTTTTATACAATAAAAAAATCTTGCGTAGACTGTCCCTTTAAGTCATAACACAGGTGAATAATTGCCTATTATGCAACTATAGTTTAAATTCTCTGAATAGTTCAATCTTAATCCTTGTTTTTCAGGTGTTGTATACATGACCCTAATCCTCAGAAACTGGAAATACCTGAAACTTGAGTAAATTGATTTAGTACCTTTATTAAGGGCTAGATTTATTAAAGCCCTACGGCTGCAAGTTCTCACAAGAACTTGCTCGCCGTAATTTATCAAGCAGCGGTCACCAGACCGCCGCTTCCCTAACCTCTTCAAGTCAGACCGAGGAGATTGACAGCTCCTGCCCGCGCTTGATTGGCTGTGCGCGGGCAGGGGGCAGGATTGCACGCAAGTGCAAAATTGCGCTCATGTGCAATGGCGAATACCTGCGGGTAATTTCGTTCCGCCAAAGGCGAGCTGAGGCATACAGGGGCGCGTATACCGTCTCAGCTTTTATAAATCTAGCTCTAAGTTGTTCTAAGTGTGAATTTCCTCATCTCTTAGTATTGAAAATGATTAGCTAAACCTACAGCAAAATCACTAGTCCATTTTTAGTGACACAACATGAAGAGTGGTTGATGAAATGTACAAAGTTTAAAGGGACAATATACTATAAAATTATTTTTTTCTTAATGTGTTTCCAATTACTTTTTTACCAGCTGCAGAGTATAAAATGAACGAGATTTGCTTTTTTATGGCTTATTTGTGTATATGAATTAGCTGATTTTGTGTTTTGAAGCCACAACCTTAAAAAATGAGTTGAGCTTGTAGGTATAATCAGATATCATTACTGTATCACACTGTGTACATATACATGTGTCTTTATCTTATATCTGTAGGTACAATCAGATCTCATTACTGTATCACATTGTGTACATATACCTGCTTCTTTATCTTATATCTGTAGGTATAATCAGATCTCATTACTTTATCACATTGTGTACATATACCTGCTTCTTTATCTTATATCTGTAGGTATAATCAGATCTCATTACCTTATCACATTGTGTACATATACCTGCTTCTTTATCTTATATCTGTAGGTATAATCAGATCTCATTACTGTATCACATTGTGTACATATACCTGCTTCTCTATCTTATATCTGTAGGTATAATCAGATCTCATTACTGTATCACATTGTGTACATATACCTGCTTCTTTATCTTATATCTGTAGGTATAATCAGATCTCATTACCTTATCACATTGTGTACATATACCTGCTTCTTTATCTTATATCTGTAGGTATAATCAGATCTCATTACCTTATCACATTGTGCACATATACCTGCTTCTTTATCTTATATCTGTAGGTATAATCAGATCTCATTACTGTATCACATTGTGTACATATACCTGCTTCTTTATCTTATATCTGTAGGTACAATCAGATCTCATTACTGTATCACATTGTGTACATATACATGTGTCTTTATCTTATATCTGTAGGTATAATCAGATCTCTTTACCTTATCACATTGTGTACATATACCTGCTTCTTTATCTTATATCTGTAGGTATAATCAGATCTCATTACCTTATCACATTGTGTACATATACCTGCTTCTTTATCTTATATCTGTAGGTATAATCAGATCTCATTACCTTATCACATTGTGCACATATACCTGCTTCTTTATCTTATATCTGTAGGTATAATCAGATCTCATTACTGTATCACATTGTGTACATATACCTGCTTCTTTATCTTATATCTGTAGGTATAATCAGATCTCATTACCTTATCACATTGTGTACATATACCTGCTTCTTTATCTTATATCTGTAGGTATAATCAGATCTCATTACTGTATCACATTGTGTACATATACATGTGTCTTTATCTTATATCTCTAGGTATAATCAGATCTCATTACCTTATCACATTGTGTACATATACCTGCTTCTTTATCTTATATCTGTAGGTATAATCAGATCTCATTACCTTATCACATTGTGTACATATACCTGCTTCTTTATCTTATATCTGTAGGTATAATCAGATCTCATTACTGTATCACATTGTGTACATATACATGTGTCTTTATCTTATATCTGTAGGTACAATCAGATCTCATTACTTTATCACATTGTGTACATATACCTGCTTCTTTATCTTATATCTGTAGGTACAATCAGATCTCATTACTGTATCACATTGTGCACATATACCTGCTTCTTTATCTTATATCTGTAGGTATAATCAGATCTCATTACTGTATCACATTGTGTACATATACCTGCTTCCTTATCTTATATCTGTAGGTATAATCAGATCTCATTACTGTATCACATTGTGCACATATACCTGCTTCTTTATCTTATATCTGTAGGTATAATCAGATCTCATTACTGTATCACATTGTGTACATATACCTGCTTCCTTATCTTATATCTGTAGGTATAATCAGATCTCATTACTGTATCACATTGTGTACATATACCTGCTTCTTTATCTTATATCTGTAGGTATAATCAGATCTCATTACTGTATCACATTGTGTACATATACCTGCTTCTTTATCTTATATCTGTAGGTATAATCAGATCTCATTACTTTATCACATTGTGTACATATACCTGCTTCTTTATCTTATATCTGTAGGTATAATCAGATCTCATTACTGTATCACATTGTGTACATATACCTGCTTCCTTATCTTATATCTGTAGGTATAATCAGATCTCATTACTGTATCACATTGTGTACATATACCTGCTTCTTTATCTTATATCTGTAGGTACAATCAGATCTCATTACTGTATCACATTGTGTACATATACATGTGTCTTTATCTTATATCTGTAGGTATAATCAGATCTCATTACTGTATCACATTGTGTACATATACCTGCTTCTTTATCTTATATCTGTAGGTATAATCAGATCTCATTACTGTATCACATTGTGTACATATACCTGCTTCTTTATCTTATATCTGTAGGTATAATCAGATCTCATTACTTTATCACATTGTGTACATATACCTGCTTCTTTATCTTATATCTGTAGGTATAATCAGATCTCATTACCTTATCACATTGTGTACATATACCTGCTTCCTTATCTTATATCTGTAGGTATAATCAGATCTCATTACTGTATCACATTGTGTACATATACCTGCTTCTTTATCTTATATCTGTAGGTACAATCAGATCTCATTACTGTATCACATTGTGTACATATACATGTGTCTTTATCTTATATCTGTAGGTATAATCAGATCTCATTACTGTATCACATTGGGTACATATACATGTGTCTTTATCTTATATCTGTAGGTATAATCAGATCTCATTACTGTATCACATTGTGTACATATACATGTGTCTTTATCTTATATCTGTAGGTACAATCAGATCTCATTACTGTATCATATTGTGTACATATACCTGCTTCTTTATCTTATATCTGTAGGTATAATCAGATCTCATTACTGTATCACATTGTGTACATATACCTGCTTCTTTATCTTATATCTGTAGGTATAATCAGATGCTTCAGTCTCTTGGTATTTGTTAAAGGAATAGCAATGCATTATTGGGAGCTAGCTGAACACATGAGACAATGACAAAAGGCATATATGTGCAACTACCAATCAGCAGCTAGCTCACAGTAGTGTATTGCTGATTTTGAGTCTACCTAGGTATGCTCTTCAACAAAGAATACCCAGAGGACAAAGCAATTTTGATAATTGAATTAAACAGGACAGTTGTTTCAAATTACATGCTCTATCTGAATAAGGAAAGTTAAATTTTTACTTTACATGCAATGTCTATGTAATGCATTGACTGCTCTGCATACCTTTTTAATTCACATTCTTAACTATCACACATATTGACAATCTAATACAAACCTACCCCTCGACAAAGTCACTCAGAGCAGGAAAAAATTACTTAAAAGGACATTTACATTTTAATCAAGAACAGTGAGTAAGTAAATATTCTGCTAAATTTTATCTCTGAATTAGTCAACCCAACCATGGGTTACCAAAACCAAAAAAAAAAAAAAAGGAGAAAAAAAATAAAAACAGAAAGAGAAGAAGGAAGAGGGGAAGAAAAAAAAAAAAGGGGGAGGAAGGAGAACAGAACAAGGGAAAAAGGAAGGGGAAGGACAAGGATAACCCAGAAAGAATCCACTCCCCCCCCCCCCCCCCCCCCCCCGCCGAAGCCAGAAACTAGGGAAGAGAGTGCAATTGTATGAGACCAGGGGAATCCCAGAAAATCATCTAAGCTCCTCTCAGCTAATAAATTGTTACCAGACACCCAGAAGCACCAGTTCAGAGTTTCTGAATAGGAATATTAAGGCATTCATCTCTGTATCTGGCAATGACCTAATAAAGACTGACCATTTGGCAAAAAAATTGTCTGATGTCAGAGTCATTATCTAGATTAGTGTCCCTTTGTTCTAGCAAGCATTGTTTTTTCAAACAATTCTTGATCTCTGGAATAGATGGGGCTATTCTTAATTTCCAATTTTTAAGAATAAGATATCTAGTTGCCAGTATAGAAAGAAATATCAATTTATCATTTGGAGTATGGTGCTTTGTACCAAAGATGATCTGTTGCTGTGTAAGAGCCAGTTGAGAGACTTTTAAAGTTTTATTGAACCAAAACTCTAGCTTCCACCAAAGATGCCTTATTTTAGGACAGGTCCAAATCATGTGCATTAAGTCAGCTGCAGGGAGCGCACATTTTGGGCATTTATTAAAAGCAAAATTATGAATTTTATGGCCCTTTTCGGGAGTGAAATATGCGTTGTGTAGGAGTTTGACATGCATCTCCCGCCAGGTGGCTGATAGAGTCACCTGGGCTACTTTGCAAATTGAAGATTGGACGGTTTTTATATCAATGTTTGATTGAGGTAACAGTCGATTCCATAGGGAAGTAATTTTCTCCAGTTCTAATTCACCCTTACTGAGTTTAATTAGCTGATAACACATAGAGTTGGATCTGACACCGTTTTTGAACAAAGTGAGCCAGCATTCTAATTTACCCAGAGTCCAATTCCATCCTGTCTCACTCATCAACTCACAGAGGAGATGCCTGCTTTGCAAATATGCAAAGAATTCCTTGTTCTTAATTTGAAACTCTGTTTTTAATTAATCAAAAGATTTGACACATTTTCTCTCTGTGTCCCAGAGTTGTATCAACCTGTCCAAGCCTAGGTTATGCCATTTTTTAAATGTTACAGAGTTCAACCCTACAGGAAATTTCGGGTTTCCCCTTAATGGGAGATACTGAGAAACTTTACAATTTAAGGATAATGAACTACTCACTTTCCACCAAGCCTTCAATGGGTTAGAAAAGGATTTAAGCCGTTTGATTTCGCCTGGTAATTCTTTGGGTGGGCAGTGAATTAAGGCTAGCGGTAGGTAAGGACTACATATATCTTCTTCTAAGGGGTTATTCGTGACATAATTACTGTGTGAGATCCAATCAGCCACCACCCGGACCAAGAAAGCATAGTTGTATGAATGAATATCTGGTAATGCAAGGCCACTGCTGCCTTTTGGAAGAGAGAGTTTACTTAGGGATATTCTAGGTCTTTTCTCCTGCCAGAGAAATCTACTAAGTATGCTATTGAGACAGCGGATATCCCTTTCCAGCATAATTAGAGGAACGTTCTGTAATACATAAAGAAGTTTTGGAAGCAAAATCATTTTGAATAGGGCGATCCGACCGGAGATAGATAGTGGCAGGGATTGCCAATTTTTAAGTTTCTCCTTAATATTTGCTAGAATTGGAGAAAAATTGAGATCGTAGATCTCCCCTGATAAAGAAGGGATAAAAATACCTAAATATTTGAAAGAGTTTCTGGCCACAGAAAAAGGGATAACAGAAGGAGAGTTACTATTCTGTCTGAGCCATAGCAATTCTGATTTTGCTTCATTTATCTTGTAACCTGAAAAGGACCCGAATCTGGCAGTGATATCTAAAAGTTTAGGGATACTGGTTTTGGTATCCGAGAGATATAAGAGAAGATCATTGGCATAAAGAGCAATTTTTATGACCTGGTTACCTATTTTAATTCCTGACAACTGTTGTCTAACCATGAACGGTTCGATTGAGATGTCGAAGAGTAGGGGGGACAGGGGGCACCCCTGGCGTGTTCCCCTCCCAAGAATTATCTGTGGTGAGAGGGTTTGATTAACCATCAACCTTGTACATGGTGCTTTATACAAATTTGTAATAAAATTTAAGAACTGGTCCTTAAAACCAAAATTAACCAAAGAGTTAAATAGATGATCAAATGAATCAAACGCTTTCTCTGCATCTATAGAGACGATAGCCGAGTCCGGTTCCATCCCGTCTCCCCCACTCTCCGACACCTGCATGGTCCTGAAATACTCTGCAATAACTATAGCCTCCCTATTTTTTGCTGAGGAGTTTCGACCATAGAGAAACCCAGCCTGATCCGGGTGAATAACAGTGGCGAGTGGTGTCTGAAGGTGCCCGGCAATAACTGAACATAGAATTTTGTAGTCTCCATTTAAGTGAGCTATGGGTCTATAAGACTCCCTGAGGGTGGGATCTTTCCCACCCTTCAGAATTAGAGTAGTGTTGGAGGCAGAAAAGGAGGCAGCCACTGGATTACCCTCGGCATACATACTATTATATAGATTTTTAAGGTAGGGAATGACCTCAGAGCTCATAATTTTATAAGACTCCTTCGGAAGGCCATCTGACCCTGGTGCTTTATTGGTGGCGAGCTCTGAAATAATTTTTTTTATCTCTATTTCAGTAATTGGGGCATTGAGAGAATCAGCCATCTCAGCCGAGATTTTAGGACAGGAAATTTGACTCCAAAATTGTGCTGCTTCAGTAAGGTTTGAACCCCTGTAGGAGTACAATTCCTGATAATACCTAACAAATGCCTCAACAATTTCATCCGATTTATTAAGATAGATACCATTTTGTTGAATATTCTCAATATGAGGTGACTTTTTCTCCCTTTTGACCAGGTTCGCCAACAATTTGCCGGATTTATTTCCGAATCTATAGATCGTGGCTTGAAATCTTAGATCCCTCTGAGTTTCTTGAAAGACAGCGAACGCGTCCCCAGCGTTTTTGGCCCGGACATATTTTGCCCAGTTTGTAGCAGATTTTTCCAGAAAATAAGAGTTATAAGAATTCATTATTGTGATGGTAATTTCTTTCTCTCTTGTTCTGATTTTTCTAAGCCTTACAGCACTGTAAGCTATAATTTCACCCCTGAGCACTGCCTTCGCTGCCTCCCAGAAAACCAGAGGGGAACCTATGTGGGCTTGATTATGTTGTAGATAGTCGGAAAATTTGAGTTTGATCCAGTTTTTAAATTTCAGATCGGTCGCGAGATATGAAGGAAAGTTGAAGCATGTTGTTCTGTTTTTAAGGTGGTTAAGCTGGAACTCCAGTGAGACAGGACCGTGGTCTGAAAGGAAGATAGGCAGTATATCTGCTTTTACTTCTGACAGCTTTAGCCTATCATTAATGAGAAATAGATCAATTCTAGAAAGGGTTTTATGAGCCCTAGATAGACAAGTATAATCCCTGACATCAGGGTTCTGAAGCCTCCAGACGTCTTTTATCGCAAGATTCTGCGTAATTAATTTTATTAATTTAGATTCTAAGTTGTCCTTTTTTTGTTTGAGTGTTTTATTGGAGTTTCTAAGTCTGTCCAATGGGCAATGAGGAGACATGTTGAAATCGCCACCAAGGACCAGATGGCCTTCCTGAACGGAGAGAATTTTGGCCTGGATCCTAAACCAGAAATCTGGATCCAATTTGTTAGGAGCATAAATGTTACACATGGTAAAGATTATTTTTCCGATTTTTACTTTTATTATCACGAATCTTCCTTCATGATCTACTTCGCTGTGAATGACCTCTAGGTTAATTTTTTTCCCTATTAGAATGGCCACCCCTCTCTTCCTTCCAAACCCTGGGGAAAAGAAAATTTCTTACACCCAGGAAGATCTGAGTTTCAGGGACTCCCCTGGTGTCAAATGTGTTTCTTGTAAGAATGCTATGTCCGTCCCGAGTTTCCTCAAGTGCGTAAGAATGGCTTTTCTCTTAATGGGGGTAGAAATCCCACCCACATTCCAGGAGATTAATTTAAAATTTGCCATTTAAAATTAAACTAGTGGCATGATGCGGGTAGTGCGGAGGGGGGGAGGGAAAGGAAGAAGAAAGAAGAAGAGGAAAAAAAAAAAAAAAAGAAAGGGGGGGGGGGAGTAGATAACCCCACCTGGGGAATGCCCCTCTGGACCAGCATGGTTAATGTTCATGACAGCTTAAGAAAAAAGAGGAGGAAAATAAAAAAAGAACCATACAGTAGTGGCCTATTTTCGGCCTAGCAATTGTGTTCCTACCAAGTTAAAGTCTTTCAGGTGTTGCTCTACCTCTTGCATGGTGTTTAATATATAAACATTCTCACCCTCTGTAATTTTAAGTTTTGCGGGGTAAATGATAGCGGCTTTGTATCCTTGTTGGATTAGTTTGGTACAAGTGGGGGCTAGTGCCTTCCTTTTAGATGTTGTCTCAGCTGAAAAATCCTGGAACATGAGGATTTTAGTTTCCCCAAGTGTAATAGGTTGGTTCTTTCGATAAAATTGCATCAATGTAACTTTATCTTGAAAGTTTAAAAGTTTTGCTATCACTGGTCTGGGTCTGTGGTTACCTTTGTTGTCCACCCAGGGTCTGCCTAGCCTATGTGCCCTTTCCACTGTGATATGTGGGTAGTTAGATGGAATTTTAAGAAGTTGGGGTAGTACTTCAGAGATAAAAGAGTTTAAGTCCTCATATTTCTTATCATCTGGGACCCCTATTAGCCGAATGTTATTCCTACGGGCCCGGTTCTCGAGATCTTCGAGTTTAGCCTGTATTGTGGTGATAGAGAGATTAGTAGATTCTATGTTAGCGCTATGAATAGTGGTAAGATCTTACACATCTGACACCCTTTGTTCAACTTCGTTAATTCTGTTGGCAAACTGTCTAACTTCTTGTGATAGCAGTGTAATATCTTGTCTGATCTCTAGTTTGAGCGCATCAAAATTGGGAGTTAGGGCTTCCGTAATTTTAGTGACTAAGACTTGCATATCAAGTGTATCAGTCATAGGGAGTACAGCGGCAGATGTTTCTTGTAAATCAGATGGAGCATCTGAGGTGTTCTTCGCTCTCCTATCTCTTTGCCTTGCGGTCATGACTGTCGAGGGAGTCTTAGAGTGAGAGTGAAAAAATGTATCCATGTGCCAAAATCAAGAAAAAAAAAGGGGGTAAACTATTTATATTGGGGGAGAGGAACCTCCCATTTCGAAAAAAAAAGGGACAGGAAAAAGTGAGGTAGGGGGTGGAGGAATCTAAGTGTGGGGAGTAGTGCAGGGACAAGGGTTGTGCTAGTTATTAACCTGGTTGGCAGAAAGAAAGAAGAGAAAAGAAGAAAGACAGCTGATAACCAGGAAGTGAATTAGGGCTCGCTCGCCGAGTCAGGCGCAACCTGGCAGCGATGGTAATATTTTAAAAAGAGGTTGCTCAACTGTACACAATAATTGCTCTGTAATATTACCTAGAGGCTAGTACCTGTTACTTGAAGGAATAAACTCAGACCCTGGGTGGTTTAACTGTAGCAGGGTAAAAATTGCAGAGTCAGTCAATTTTATGTGGTATGTCCCTGACACATATTTTTAAGGGGAGAGGTCAGAGGAATTAGATATATTGAACTGAATCAAGTTTATTTATGTAAGAACCTCCCTCACTTGTCTTATATCTCACATGACCACACATAATGTGTTAAAAAAATCAAATCAACAACTCTGGTTGTTGGGTGAAAGTGTAGTGCACTCCTTCAACTGGCCCAGAACAATGTAGTTTACTTTAATATAGTGAAGATTTTTAAATAGCTTGAGATGGTGCTGATTTCTTTATATTACAACCTGAGTATTTGTCTAGATGTGAACTTACTAAGCTTTGAGAAAAACAGAGATAGAGATTTCTACAGGGAGTAAATATAGTATAAGAACACTGATTGTGTATCTAGACCTATCCTGCAATTAACTATTTATTCTGTAATACAAAAGATTAAATTTTGGCTTTATAGTAATTTAGAGTTTACAAACAACAGAACACCAGCACCTTATATATCACATACCCACAAACAATATACTGAAACAAAAATCAGAACAGCAAGCACTGGTTGCTAGGTGCAAATATAGTACAATTTGAGTGTTTCTGAGTATAAGCTTATTAAACTCAGCCAATTAATACACAGGAGAATACATTGTAGCAATAGGTAGTTGCATTTCTGTAACTATATGCAAGATATTCTAAGCATTTAACAAATATTGCCAACCAGCTATGTCTTCACAGTAAATTATGAATCTATGTATTTTTGTCCCCTTTCTTTCCTTCCCCTTAGATCAATAGATAGTTTCAGGGGTTTTGTAGCATATTATGCTGGCAAGTGAGAGAGCATATATGTATATGTTTATTATATTTTTTCTTTTCCCCCTTTATTTTCCAACAAACTCTTCCAATGGCAAATTTTTTTTTTTTTATTTCTCCCAGAGTCTTTTGAAGTCTTTTTTGTTTAGTAACTGTCCTTAGACAGAATGTACCACGCTTTCAATTCTAAAGTCCGTCTGCCCCCTCCGCAGTTATCCACTTCCCCCCTCTAGAAAATGCCAGGTGGTGAGACCCCTAAGCGTGCCAAGGACGGTGGATTGAAATGGGAACTCACCCCTTCCGATGTTGTCTCACCGGCAGTCAGTTATCTTCCAGCCTCAGTAACCCGGTGAACAGCTCTGCCCGGGGAATGTTGTTCCTGTCGCTTCCTGTGTCGCCACACTACCGGGCTTCCGTAGTCACCTCCCCTCACGCATCATCGGTGGGAGGGGAGAGAGTTGTGCCGCTCCGACACCGTGACCAGCCAATGAAAACAGCCCCCTCACTGAACCCCCGCTCCAGGGCCGGGGCCGGCTCCCTCCCACGCAGCACCGGTGGGGGAGGGAGAGGGGGAGAGAAGAAGCCAGTTATCAGTACTGCTGAAAGAACCACAGGATAGCAGCAAGTAAGTTTGGGGTGACACAGGGAGTTCAGATTCCGTCTGGCAGAATTGGTTTAACGTATTGAGGGGGGGGGGAAGGATTTCCAAGTAAAATGGCACAGTTCTTACGGAGCGGGCAGATTGGGTCCCAGACCGGAAAAAGAGGCCAAGATAGTGAGGTACAGATCTAATTTTTAGAATGCAGACAAGACCTAATTACTGCCAATAACAAGGGTCCAGGTAGCTGGGGTTTTGCAAGAACCAGTGGGATAACAAGCCAAAATAGCCCCCTCACTCGGGGCACGACGCAAGAGATCTGCCGCCAACATCTATCAGACTGGAGCTGCAGCTTGAGCCACACCTGAGAGCTGCACCTGCATAGCACACCTGAGCAGCCACACCTGTGTAGCTCCACCTCCACCGGAACCTCCCTCCTATCTCTAGGGCCAGCTAGAGAATACAATTTTAAACAACTTTCTAATTTACGTCTATTATCTAATTTGTTTTGTTCTCTTGGTATCATTTGTTAAAGGAACAGCAATGCACTACTGCTTTCTAACTGAATACATGCGTGGGCCAATGACAATCAGTTTATACATGCAGCCACCAATCAGCAGCTAGAACCTAGGTTTTTTGCTGCTCCTGAATTTGCCTAGATAAACTTTTCAGCAAAGGATAACAAGAGAAGGAAGCAAATTAAATAATAGAAGTAAATTGGAAAGTTGTTTAAAATCGTATGCTCTGTCTAAATCATGAAAGAAACATTATGGTATTACGAGTCTGGCAGGTACAGGTGTACTGCTCACTTTTCTTCCGCGACTCGAGCATACCGCAAATCCCCTTACGTCAATTGCATATCCTGTCTTTTTAATGGGATTTGCCTAACGCCGGTATTACGAGTCTTGGAAGAAGTGAGCAGTAGACCCTCTCCTGTCAAGACTTCTACCGCATTTAAAAGTCAGTAGTTAAGAGTTTTATGGGCTAACGCCGTAACATAAAACTCTTAACTAAAGTTCTACAAAGTACACTAACACCCATAAACTACCTATTAACCCCTAAACTGAGCCCCCCACATCGCAAACACTTTAATAAATATATTAACTCCTAATCTGCCGACAGGACATTGCCGCCACTTAAATAAATATATTAACCCCTAAACTGCCGCACTCCCACATCACAAACACTAGTTAAATTTTATTAACCCCTAATCTGCCGTCCCTAACATCGCTGACACCTACCTACATTTATTAACCCATAACTTAAATTTAATTTAAATAAATCTAAATAAAATAACTACAATTAAATAAATTATTCCTATTTAAAACTAAATACTTAGCTGTAAAATAAATCCTAACCTAAGTTACAATTACCCCTAACACTACACTATCATTAAATAAATTACCTAAACTACCTACAATTAATTACAATTAAATTAAATAAAAGTACGAAACCCCCCCCACTGAATTACAGAAAATAAAAAAAGAATTACAATTTTTTAAAACTAATTACACCTACTCTAATCCCCCTAATAAAATAAAAAAGACCCCCAAAATAATAAAATTCCCTACCCTATACTAAATTACAAATAGCCCTTTAAAGGGCCTTTTGCGGGGCATTACCCCAAAGTAATCAGCTCTTTTACCTGAAAAAAAAGACAATACCCCCCCAACATTTACAACCCATCACCCACCCACCCACCCAACCCTACTCTAAAACTCACCCAATCCCCCCTTAAAAAAAACTAACACTAACCCTGAAGGTCACCCTACCTTGAGCCGTCTTCACCCAGCCGGGCACAAGTGGACCTCCAGAGGGGCAGAAGTCTTCATCCGATCCGGGCAGAAGAGGTCCTCCAAGCGGCAGAAGTCTTCATCCAGACGGCATCTTCTATCTTCATCCATCCGGAGCAGAGCGGGTCCATCTTCAATCCAGCCGACGCAGAACCATCCTCTTCAAACAAAGTCCAAGCGAAGAATGAAGGTTCCTTTAAATGACGTCATCCAAGATGGCGTCCCTTGAATTCCGATTGGCTGATAGGATTCTATCAGCCAATCGGAATTAAGGTAGGAAAAATCCTATTGTCTGATCCAATCAGCCAATAGAATGCAAGCTCAATCCTATTGTCTGATTGCATCAGCCAATAGGATTTTTCCTACCTTAATTCCGATTGGCTGAGAGAATCCTATCAGCCAATCGGAATTCAAGGGACGCCATCTTGGATGACGTCATTTAAAGGAACCTTCATTCTTCGCTTGGACTTCGTTTGAAGAGGATGGCTGGATGGAAGATGGACCCGCTCCGCTCCGGATGGATGAATATAGAAGATGCCGTCTGGATGAAGATAGAAGATGCCGTCTGGATGAAGATAGAAGATGCCGTCTGGATGAAGACTTCTGCCGCTTGGAGGACCTCTTCTGCCCGGATCGGATGAAGACTTCTGCCCCTCTGGAGGTCCACTTGTGCCCGGCTTGGTGAAGACAGCTCAAAGTAGGGTGATCTTCAAGGGGTTAGTGTTAGGTTTTATTAAGGGCGGATTAGGTGGGTTTTAGAGTAGGGTTGGGTGTGAAAGAGCTGATTACTTTAGGGCAATGCCCCGCAAAAGGCCCTTTAAAGGGCTATTTGTAATTTAGTAAAGGGTAGGGAATTTTATTATTTTGGGGGGCTTTTTATTTTATTAGGGGGATTAGATTACGTGTAATTAGTTTAAAATTCTTGTAATTCTTTTTTTTTTCTGTAATTTAGTGGGGGGGGGTTTCCGTAATTTAGTTTATTTTATTTAATTGTAATTAATTGTAGGTAGTTTAGGTAATTAGTTTAATTATAGTGTAGTGTTAGGTGTAATTGTAACTTAGGTTACGGTTTATTTTACAGGTACTTTTCTACTTATTTTAGCTAGGTAGTTATTAAACAGTTAATAACTATTTAATAACTATTCTACCTAGTTAAAATAAATACAAAGTTGCCTGTAAAATAAATATAAATCCTAATCTAGCTACAATGTAACTATTAGTTATATTGTAGCTAGCTTATGGTTTATTTTATCGGTAAGTATTTAGTTTTAAATAGGATTAATTTATTTAATTATGGTAAATTTATTTAGTTTAATTTAAATTATATTTAAGTTAGGGGGGTTAGGGTTAGACTTAGGCTTAGGGGTTATTAAATTTATAATAGTGGCAGCGACGTTGGCGGCGGCAGATTAGGGGTTAATAAATTTAATATAGTTGTGGCGACGTTGGGGGGGCAGATTAGGGGTTAATAAATATAATGTAGGTGTCGGCGATGTTGGGGGCAGTAGATTAGGGGTTCATAAGTGTAATGTAGGTGGCGGCGGTGTCCTGAGCGGCAGATTTGGGGTTAATAATATAATGCAGGTGTCGGCGATGTCGGGGGCAGCAGATTAGGGTTAATAAGTGTAATATTAGGGGTGTTTAGACTCGGGGTTCATGTTAGGGTGTTAGGTGCAGACATAAAATTCATTTCCCCATAGGAAACAATGGTGCTGCGTTAGGAGCTGAACACTGCTTTTTTGCAGGTGTTAGGTTTCTTTTTCAGCCAGCTCAGTCCCATTGTTTCCTATGGGGAAATCATGCACGAGCACGTTTAGCCAGCTCACCGCTGACTCAAGCAGCGCTGGTATTGAGGTGAGATGTGGAGCTACATTTTGCTCAACGCTCACCTTTTTGCGGCTAATGCCAGGTTTAAAAAAGCCTGTAGTACCAGCGTTGTCTTAAGTGAGCGGTGGGAAAAAAAGGCTCGTTAGCAACGCACCCCTGTTACCGCAAAACTCGTAATCTCGGTGATAGTAATTCAAGACTCCTACTAAGTGACAATACCAGACACTAAGAAACTGGTATCACTTTTCAAGCCTATCCATCACATTACCTCATTTTTTTAATAGTGAAGTAATTGCTAAATGTGGTATATACAACTCTTGTACAGTGACTGTCAACTTTAAAAAGCTTGTATTACAATATCAAGATAATTCTATTTTAATTAATGAAACAAAAATCATCTTTTAAAATTTGAATAAATGTTTAATATTTTTGCAAGTAAGTTAGGAGGGAGCTGATGAGTCCCTCCCCCCCTGTAGGAAAAACTTAAAGGAGTTATTTCCCTTTTTATAGTGAACTCCTGCATTGACATGAGACCCCCTATTTGAAAGGGCAAATTTCCCTCCTTTACATAAAGGTTAAAATGTCCTTGTCTATGGGCTAAGATGTGGTCTTTCAAAGCCCCTACACTCTCAGAAAAAATGTGCAAAAATTGTACTTTTAGGGGTACAACAGCTTGTCACTGGGGCAGTATCCTCAAAAGAACACCCACTGTACCCTTTAACATGGGTACATATTGGTACCCTTGCAGATGTACTTTTCAAAGACAAATATGTACCTTTGGGGACTAGATTGGACCTCAATGCTATGTGTCCTTTTAAGGGTACTGCCCCAGTGACAAGCCCTTTGTACCTCATGAAAGCAAATTTGTACTTAACACAGCATATTAAAAATGCTGTTCCATCAAATTTATTATTTATCATTCCAATATGCATTCTCCTAATGTGTACTTATTCGCACATTATTACAATAGCTACACTGCAGTTTGATAAGTCCAAAAACTGCAACAGGAATTCCTTAAGCAACCAGTTCCAAAAGAAGATAATAAAAATTTTTAATTTCACTCTGTACTAGTCTCTAACAACACTGAATTTAAGTTAGGGTGACAGACCACATAAAACAAAAATATATAGAAAACATATAGAAAACAACATAATAATAAAATATAACTCTAAAGAAAGGAAGGTGGATTCAGGGGAGGGATAAACGATAAAACTCACAACCATACATTGAATTGTAACTCTATGCAAACATATATGCAAATTAGTCTATTTCCCCTGTACACATTTTGGTGATGAACCTTCTACCAATAGATGGAGCTGTGTTACACATGTCAAGGAACTTTCAACCAATAGATGGTGCTATGGTGTGTTACACAATGTCCATGTATGTGATTTGGGAACAGTTACATTTTTTTTTTTTTTTTTTTAAATCAGGTTCTTAAATTTTTTTCTTTCATGATTTAGAAAGAACATGTAATTTTAAACAGCTTTCTAATTTACTTATAATATCTAATTTGATTCAGTCTCTTAATATCCTATTAGTAGCTGCACACAAATGCCTCGTATGATTGGCTCAGCCATTTGCATTGCTATTTTCTCAACAAAGGATATCTTTTTCTCAACAAAGGATATCTAAAGAAGTAAGCAAATTAGATAATAGAAGTGAATATTGCTTAAAATTGTATTCTCTATCTGAATCACAAAAGAAATATTTTGGGTTTAGTGTCCCTTTAAACAGCTCTTGTTATTTTATAGAATTTAAAACAACATTTTTTTCTTTGTAATTTAAGTTAATATATTTGCTTTATGTTTAAGAGTTATTATCTTGACGCCCTAAATATAAACATTAAACATGTTAAGTGCTTGTGTGCTATTTAGAACCAGCAATACAGTATCATTGAAGATATAGGTTGTTAAAGGGACACTGAACCCAAAATTTTTTCTTTTGTGATTCAGATAGAGCATGCAATTTTAAGCAACTTTCTAATTTACTCCTATTATCAAATTTTCTTCATTCTCTTGGTATCTGTATTTGAAATGCAAGAATGTAAGTTTAGATGCGGCCCAATTTTGGTGAACAACCTGGGTTGTTTTTGCTGATTGGTGGATACATTCATCCACCAATGAACAAGTGCTTTCCAGGGTCTGAACCAAACAAATAGCTTAGATGCCTTCTTTTTCAAATAAAGATAGCAAGAGAACAAAGAAAAAATGAGGAGTAAATTAGAAAGTTGCTTAAAATTTAATGCTCTATCTGAATCACTAAAGAAAAAATTTGGGTTCAGTGTCCGTTTAAGTATTTTTTGTTGCCTTGCCCAACTCTTGCATATTACCAACAACCATTGAACATATTTTGCTGTACAACATGTATGCTGAATTCATTTTTGGTGACTGCCAGTTATGTGTTCATTGAATAATTGAGGTGCACAAATTATATGGACTTGCAGGGTTTAGCAGCCTTGAACCACCCATCCCCCTAAACCTTTAAGTCACACAAATGATTGTACCTTTTTGGGGGACTAAATGGTACAGACATGGACCCTTCGACAGTTGGAAACATATTTGTACCTTATTTACCCCTAAATGGTACATATTAGTTCCTTAAGGTTTAGTTATGATCCATTGAGGGTACAACCACAGCAGTTGTACCCTAAGTGTTCACAAACGGACCCCAACCATAGCCTTTTTTCTGACAGTGTACTATAGTTTCATTAACAAGGAATTCCCTGTTCACACTTATACATGGTGACATCATGGGAACCTGCCACTGCAGCTGACAGTGAGGAGGAAGCATTCACATACAGTCACAAGAGAAGTGTTACACCTTCTGATTGGCTGTAGCAGAATAACTGATTGCTAAGTGGGGGAGAAATACCCTAAGGTAAGTGAGGGTAATGGGGGGTGGGTGATTTTAGGCAATATTTCTTGTATGTAACTTCTGTTTTTACAATATACATGGTCTCTACAGAAAGTTTATCTAGAATGATGTCATAAAACTTCTAGAGTTAGTTTGGCATCAATGTTCCCTCTATTTTTTTTACAGCTGTACGGACCTGCTACTGCTCTGAGCAAAAACTTTTTACACGACATGTCAACTGGGCAGCACCAGCACTTAAATATTATATAATACTAAATATTCAATGAAATAAAACGACAATCTGTATACTTTTTTAAAACAATTTTTATTTAGGTTTTGTTAATAAGACTGTACTGTATATCACAGGTCAGCAGATTAGTGATCTTAAGAACTACTCAGTTACAGGCTACTGGTCTCAATATAAATTAAACAAGTTGATGGATTTGGAATCCCTACAGCTAGCTCAGACCCTGGGCATACAATTCATCTTCTTATACCCAGAGTCAGCACTGATTACTCCATGATGTCTGATGTATTTAATGTCCAGATTGATTATAAATTCTAATTTTAATTGAAAAAGATTTTTATTGTTTGGTTCCTCAAATATACATCACAACAGTAATATAACAGTAAATAAATCTTGCAGGTACAGGTCACAGCCTCAATCAATAAATTACAGCAAAGGCATACAAGGGGAAGAGTAGCTAGACATCAAAACATCAAAAATTGCTTTTTAGGTCGGAAATTAAAGTCCAGGTACCATATTCCAGGGGGAGCTTCCAATATTCAAACCTGCAATTCCACAAATATAATGAACACAAATAGAAACAAAATCTTGTGCATATAGTCTTGGCATCTATTTCTAAGTATTCCATCTAGCATGTAAGTTGCATTCTTAAAGGGACAGTCAACACCAGAATTTTTGCTTTTTAAAAAGATAGATAATCCCTTAATTACAAGTCAAAGTCAGAGTGAAAGCTCTTGATGGAGGTGCGCCCAGGACTAGGGTAGTCAAGGTCTGTCCAAAACATCCAATGGGAGGCAGCTCTTCCGATACGTGGAGGGACGATAGAAGTATCTGTAGCGGGAGAAAGGAAGGCGCCAATAGGGTAATAATGCTAACAACCCAGACAGAGTGTGGGGAGGGTGAGAACAATACTCACAAGCGGAGCGGCACTGTGATGTGCCTGAAAGTGCAGACCGGGACCTCAGCGTTGCCCGGAAGACCAGCGTAGGCAGCAGCAAATCCTCGGTCAGGAGCATGTTCAGTGTGACCAATCAGGATCCCAATGTAGTGACACACCTTCCTCTCTGTGTTCCGAGAATCTGTACACTTACAGGAGGAAAAACAGGTGACAGTAGACAGTGTATAGAACTCCGGTCACTCGAACTTGCACAGTCCAAAGTAGGAAAGAGGAGAAATCAGACTCCTGCAGGATAAAAATAAAACAAATTTCTTAAAATGTTTTAAAATCAAGCAACGCGTTTCTTGGCTACACAGAGCCGTTTCATCAGGCACACAGTGCCGCTCCGCTTGTGAGTATTGTTCTCACCCTCCCCACACTCTGTCTGGGTTGTTAGCGTTATTACCCTATTGGCGCCTTCCTTTCTCCCACTACAGAATCCCTTAATTACCAATTCCCCAGTTTTGCATAACCAACACAGTTATAATTGTACACGTTTTAACTCTGTAATTACCTTGTATCTAAGCCTCAGCAGACTGCCCCCTTATTTCAGTTCTTTTAACAGACTTGCAGTTTAGCCAATCAGAGCTCCAAGGTAAATTCACGTGCATGAGCTCAATGTTATCTATATGAAACACATGAACTAATGCCCTCTAGTGGCGAAAAACTATCAAAATGCATTTACATTAGAGGCGGCCTTCAAGGTCTAAGAAATTAGCATATGAACCTCCTAGGTTTAGCTTTCAACTAAGAATACCAAGAGAACAAAGCAAAATTGGTGATAAAAGTAAATTGGAAAGTTGTTTCAAATTGCATGCCCTATCTGAATCATGAAAAGTTTTTTTGGACTTCACTGACCCTTTAACTAATCATTTGTAAGTGATAAGAGATACAAGAGAACCAATTTGTTACAGTGAATTTGTACCATGTTGCCTTTCAGCTATAGCCTCTGAATATATAATCCACGGTTCCCAGATGGAGATGAACCATTCTTTAGTATCCAGAAGATCAGCAGCATTACTGCTCATGTGATAGTAGTAATCTATTTTGTTCATGATAATTTGAAAGTTTGGGACTACCGACTTCCAGCACCGAGCTATAGTTAATCTGACCAAAGTACAGATAAGAAATAATAACTTATTTCTTGGTTTGTTAAGCTTAGGCAGAGGTTTATGAAGAAGGGCCTGTGTAGGAGTTAATCTGGTAGTGGTGTCAAAAATGGTGCTTAGTAGCTCTGAGATTTACGACCAAATGCTGGAGACATGGTGACAGTGCTACCACATGTGAGGGTAAGTACCTTTCTCGTAACAGCCTCTCAAACATTTCCCTCCCCCTGGCTCTGGGAGGGTGGAAATACCTCCTAAATGCCACTTTCATATAGTTTTCTTTTAAGTGTGCACAAATTAAGAATGAGGTGCCCCTGTGAAGGATGGCATTCCACCTCTTAAGTGACCAAGAAAAGTTTTAGTCCTCCTCCCATTTCAGCATAAAGGGGAGTTTAGGTGCTGTTGGAAGTTATTAAAAATGTAATATAATCTAGAGATAGTGCCCTTTAATTTTTGAGTGGCTAAGCGAATTTGTTCTAAAAAAGTGACACCCTCCCCACAGGAGGCACCTATAACTTCAACCACCCTTGCAAATAGTGAAACCAACTAGGTCCGTCTTGCTCGTCAAGGTCAACATATGTCTTAAAACCCATGAAGGATTGGTTACTTAGCGTATCTGCGATTCTGTATAAGCCCTTATTCGCCCACTTAGCCTGAAGTCAGGTGTTGAGGAGAAAGTCACTAAGGGAGTCGCCCTGGATTTCTCTGAAATTAGTTTAAACTTCATGGTTAGAGCATCCCATAGTGAGACAGTGTGAGAGATAGATAAGAAAGTCCTCCAGTTTGAAGGCCTGGAAGACCTGCTAGACCAGAGTAATTTATAAATTGGAATAATCATAACCATGTCAGATTCCAACTGAACCCATTGAATGTTATCCGTTTTGTTGTGCCATAGAGATGTTTGAGCTAGCCGTGCTGCATAATAGTAGGCTAAAAGATCTGGTAATCCCATACCTCATCCCCCTCTACTCTTACACAGAGTGTGTCTGTTTGTTCTGGGTCTCCTTCCTTGCCAAATAAATGTTATAACGGATTTTTGGATTTTATTAAGGACTTGGGTAGGGACCGAGACTGGGAGTGATCTAAACAAATATAATAATTTTGGAAGTATCGACATTTTGACCCCAATTATTCTTCCATATAATGAAAGTTTCATTTTTTCCCATTTCTGTAGGAGGTTTCTTATTTGGGACAGAATGGGCTGATAATTATTTTGGTACAGGGAATCTACCCTTCCCGAAAGATGCTTATAGCTTCACATTTGTCGTTATTAATTTTATACCCTGATATTTCAGCAAACTAGGCAATAGTAGAGTATATTAGGGGAAGGGAGAACAAGGGTTTAGTGATTGAAAGGATGACATCATACGCAAACAGACTTATCTTATATTCTTTAGAATACACATATGTCTATATTTTGCTGAATATGTGCTGCAAGGGGTTCAATGCAAAGTGCAAAGAGCAATGGGGAAAGAGGGCAACCCTGCCTAGTCCCCTTATCAATGTTTATAGGCTTCGATTTATATCCAGCTATTTTGGCATAAGAAGAAGGATGTGAATATATAGAGGAGACTGCAGCCCTAAATTTCCTGTTATACCCATGGTAACTAACACCGCATCTAAGTAATCCCAATATATACAATCAAATATCTTCTATGCGTCCAGAGACAGGAACAAAGAAGGCACCTTGTTCACATTAGCAAAGTCTATCAAATCTATGATGTTTCTAATATTATCTGGGGCTTTCCTATTCGAGACAAATGCCACCTGGTCCGGATGAACAAGTTTAGGCATTAATTTGTTAAGCCTAGTAGCCAATATTTTAGAAAAGATCTTAACATCTTGATTTATCAAGGATATTGGTCTATAATTCCTACAGTGTTGTTTACTTTTACCTGGCTTTGGAATAACTAATTTTCGGGCCATTAAGAATTCTCTAGGGAAAGTTCCATCCTCCAACATATGGGTAAAAGTGTTAACTAGTGAGGGACCCAAATCATCCAGAAACAATTTATAAAAAATACTTGTATATCCGTCCAGACCAGGCGCTTTGTTAGATTTTAAGGCCTAGATTTAGAGTTGGGCGGTAGCTGTCAAAACCAGCATTAGAGGCTCCTAACGCTGGTTTTTACCGCCCTCTGGTATTTGGAGTCATTAAAGGGTCTAACGCTCACTTTTCAGCCGCGACTTTTCCATACCGCAGATCCCCTTACGTCAATTGCGTATCCAATCTTTTCAATGGGATCTTTCTAACTCCGGTATTTAGAGTCGTGGCTGAAGTGAGCGTTAGAAATCTAACGACAAAACTCCAGCCGCAGAAAAAAGTCAGTAGTTAAGAGCTTTCTGTGCTAACACCGGTTTATAAAGCTCTTAACTACTGTGCTCTAAAGTACACTAACACCCATAAACTACCTATGTACCCCTAAACCGAGGTCCCCCCACATTGCCGCCACTCGATTACATTTTTTTAACCCCTAATCTGCCGACCACCACCTACGTTATACTTATGTACCCCTAATCTGCTGCCCCTAACACCGCCGACCCCTATATTATATTTATTAACCCCTAACCTGCCCCCCACAACGTTGCCGCCAGCTACCTACAATAATTAACCCCTAATCTGTCGACCGCCACCTACGTTATCCTTATGTACCTCTAATCTGCTGCCCCTAACACCGCCGACCCCTATATTATATTTATTAGCCCCTAATCTGACCCCCTCAACGTCGCCTCCACCTGCCTACACTTGTTAACCCCTAATCTGCCGACCGAATCTCGCCGCTACTGTAATAAATGGATTAACCCCTAAAGCTAAGTCTAACCCTAACACCCCCCCTAAGTTAAATATAATTTAAAACTAACAAAATAAATGAACTCTTATTAAATAAATTATTCCTATTTAAAGATAAATACTTACCTGTAAAATAAATTCTAATATAGCTACAATATAAATTATAATTATATTATAGCTATTTTAGGATTTATATTTATTTTACAGGTAACTTTGTATTTATTTTAACCAGGTACAATAGCTATTAAATAGTTAAGAACTATTTAATAGCTAAAATAGTTAAAATAATTACAAATTTACCTGTAAAATAAATCCTAACCTAAGTTACAATTAAACCTAACACTACACTATCAATAAATAAATTAAATAAAATACCTACAATTACCTACAATTAAACCTAACACTACACTATCAATAAATGAATTAAATATAATACCTACAAATAACTACAATTAAATAAACTAACTAAAGTACAAAAAATAAAAAAGAACTAAGTTACAAAAAATAAAAAAATATTTACAAACATTAGAAAAATATTACAACAATTTTAAATTAATTACACCTACTCTAAGCCACCTAATAAAATAACAAAGCCCCCCAAAATAAAAAAATGCCCTACCCTATTCTAAATTAAAAAAGTTCAAAGCTCTTTTACCTTACCAGCCCTGAACAGGGCCCTTTGCGGGGCATGCCCCAAGAAATTCAGCTCTTTTACCTGTAAAAAAACATATACAATAACCCCCCAACATTACAACCCACCACCCACATACCCCTAATCTAACCCAAACCCCCCTTAAATAAACCTAACACTAAGCCCCTGAAGATCTTCCTACCTTATCCTCACCTACCTACAATTACCTACAATTAAACCTAACACTACACTATCAATAAATGAATTAAATATAATACCTACAAATAACTACAATTAAATAAACTAACTAAAGTACAAAAAATAAAAAAGAACTAAGTTACAAAAAATAAAAAAATATTTACAAACATTAGAAAAATATTACAACAATTTTAAATTAATTACACCTACTCTAAGCCACCTAATAAAATAACAAAGCCCCCCAAAATAAAAAAATGCCCTACCCTATTCTAAATTAAAAAAGTTCAAAGCTCTTTTACCTTACCAGCCCTGAACAGGGCCCTTTGCGGGGCATGCCCCAAGAAATTCATCTCTTTTGCCTGTAAAAAAACACATACAATAACCCCCCAACATTACAACCCACCACCCACATACCCCTAATCTAACCCAAACCCCCCTTAAATAAACCTAACACTAAGCCCCTGAAGATCTTCCTACCTTATCCTCACCTCACCGGGTATCACTGATCGGTCCTGGCTCCAAAATCTTCATCCAACCCAAGCAGGGGCTAGCGATCCATAATCCTGCGGCTGAAGAGGTTCGGAAGAGGCTCCAAAGTCTTCATCCTATCCGGGAAGAAGAGGCGATCCAGACCAGCAACCATCTTGATCCAAGCGGCATCTTCTATCTTCATCCGATGAGGAACGGCTCCATCGTGAAGACATCCAGCGCGGACCAATCTTCTTCCGACGACGTCCAACTGAAGAATGACGGTTCCTTTAAGGAACGTCATCCAAGATGGCGTCCCTCGAATTCCCATTGGCTGATAGGATTCTATCAGCCAATCGGAATTAAGGTAGGAAAATTCTGATTGGCTGATGGAATCAGCCAATCAGAATCAAGTTCAATCCAATTGGCTGATCTCATCAGCCAATCAGATTGAGCTCGCATTCTATTGGCTGTTCCGATCAGCCAATCAGAATCAGAATCAGTGTCGGCGATGTTAGGGAGGGCAGATTAGGGGTTAATACTATTTATTATAGGGTTATTGAGGCGGGAGTGAGGCGGATTAGGGGTTAATAACTTTATTATAATAGCGGTGCGGTCCGCTCGGCAGATTAGGGGTTAATAAGTGTAGGCAGGTGGAGGCGACGTTGTGGGGGGCAGATTAGGGGTTAATAAATATAATATAGGGGTCGGCGGTGTTAGGGGCAGCAGATTAGGGGTACATAGGGATAATGTAAGTAGCGGCGGTTTACGGAGCGGCAGATTAGGGGTTAAAAAAAATATGCAGGGGTCAGCGATAGCGGGGCGGCAGATTAGGGGTTAATAAGTGTAAGGTTAGGGGTGTTTAGACTCGGGGTACATGTTAGAGTGTTAGGTGCAGACATAGGAAGTGTTTCCCCATAGCAAACAATGGGGCTGCGTTAGGAGCTGAACGCGGCTTTTTTGCAGGTGTTAGTTTTTTTTCAGCTCAAACAGCCCCATTGTTTTCTATGGGGGAATCGTGCTCGAGCACGTTTTTGAAGCTGGCCGCGTCCGTAAGCACCGCTGGTATCGAGAGTTGAAGTTGCGGTAAATATGCTATACGCTCCTTTTTTGGAGCCTAACACATCTCTTCTGTGAACTCTAAATACCAGCGGTATTTAAAAGGTGCAGCCAGAAAAAAGCCAGCCGCAGAACTCTAAATCTAGGCGTAAGTTTTTAATTAGCAGTCTGACCTCATTAAGGGTAAACGGCGCATTTCGATTATCCAAATTATCTGTGTCTAGTTTGGTCAGACTACAACTATGCAGACATTTTTTAGTGTTGGTTGTGCAGTTATCACTGTTTGTGGCCCAGGGTAGGGTGCATAAGGATTGATAGTAGGTTGCAATTGTGTCTGCAATTATTTGCGGATGGTTGGTGGTGGATTCATCAGGTTTTTGGAGTTGGGGGACTGTTGTTAGTCTCATTAGATCTTTTAATTTATTTTCAAGCATCTTGTCAGGCTTGTTGGCACATATAAAATACTGCGTGTCTACAATTTGTAATGATCGAGCCGTGTCCCTGGACAACAACTCATCCAGAGCTGCCCTCTTGGAGTTTAGTGTTTGAAGTGCCACAGAGCTATGTGTGGAGCAGTGTTGGGTGTGTAGCTGTTGTATTTCATCTTTAAGTTTGTTTATAAGAAGTTGTGCTTGTTTAGTCTTACTGCTGGATTCCCTAATCAGGAATCCCCAGGTGTAGGCTTTAAGTGCCCCCAGACAAAAGTAGGATTCTTTACTGATTGGTGGTTAACCTCAAGGAAGTCCCCTATTTCCCTTTTCAGAGTCTGAAGGAATATCTTATCTTTAAGGAGGAAAGGGTTCAGGGTCCAGCTTTTATTCCTCAGAGGGTCTATTAACCCCGCAAGCCTAGTTATAACAAGATTGTGGTCAGACCATACATTAGCGACAATGTCAGAATCAACAATCAATGGTGCTAAAATTTGACTTACTAGAATGTGATCAATTCTAGAATACATCTTGTGAGCTGTGGAGTAAAAAGTGTAATCCTTACAGTTGCCATTATGTACCCTCCAGCTGTCAAGCCAGTTATGGTCTAGCAAAAAGTCATATAGGATTCTCTTATTGTTTTGAGACTGGGAAGTGACACTAATGTTTGATCTATCTAGCTTAGGATCTACCACCAAGTTAAAATCGCCACCAATAATTAATCTACAGGGAGTGCAGAATTATTAGGCAAATGAGTATTTTGACCACATCATCCTCTTTATGCATGTTGTCTTACTCCAAGCTGTATAGGCTCGAAAGCCTACTACCAATTAAGCATATTAGGTGATGTGCATCTCTGTAATGAGAAGGGGTGTGGTCTAATGACATCAACACCCTATATCAGGTGTGCATAATTATTAGGCAACTTCCTTTCCTTTGGCAAAATGGGTCAAAAGAAGGACTTGACAGGCTCAGAAAAGTCAAAAATAGTGAGATATCTTGCAGAGGGATGCAGCACTCTTAAAATTGCAAAGCTTCTGAAGCGTGATCATCGAACAATCAAGCGTTTCATTCAAAATAGTCAACAGGGTCGCAAGAAGCGTGTGGAAAAACCAAGGCGCAAAATAACTGCCCATGAACTGAGAAAAGTCAAGCGTGCAGCTGCCAAGATGCCACTTGCCACCAGTTTGGCCATATTTCAGAGCTGCAACATCACTGGAGTGCTCAAAAGCACAAGGTGTGCAATACTCAGAGACATGGCCAAGGTAAGAAAGGCTGAAATACGACCACCACTGAACAAGACACACAAGCTGAAACGTCAAGACTGGGCCAAGAAATATCTCAAGACTGATTTTTCTAAGGTTTTATGGACTGATGAAATGAGAGTGAGTCTTGATGGGCCAGATGGATGGGCCCGTGGCTGGATTGGCAAAGGGCAGAGAGCTCCAGTCTGACTCAGATGCCAGCAAGGTGGAGGTGGAGTACTGGTTTGGGCTGGTATCATCAAAGATGAGCTTGTGGGGCCTTTTCGGGTTGAGGATGGAGTCAAGCTCAACTCCCAGTCCTACTGCCAGTTTCTGGAAGACACCTTCTTCAAGCAGTGGTACAGGAAGAAGTCTGCATCCTTCAAGAAAAACATGATTTTCATGCAGGACAATGCTCCATCACACGCGTCCAAATACTCCACAGCGTGGCTGGCAAGAAAGGGTATAAAAGAAGAAAATCTAATGACATGGCCTCCCTGTTCACCTGATCTGAACCCCATTGAGAACCTGTGGTCCATCATCAAATGTGAGATTTACAAGGAGGGAAAACAGTACACCTCTCTGAACAGTGTCTGGGAGGCTGTGGTTGCTGCTGCACGCAATGTTGATGGTGAACAGATCAAAACACTGACAGAATCCATGGATGGCAGGCTTTTGAGTGTCCTTGCAAAGAAAGGTGGCTATATTGGTCACTGATTTGTTTTTGTTTTGTTTTTTAATGTCAGAAATGTATATTTGTGAATGTTGAGATGTTATATTGGTTTCACTGGTAAAAATAAATAATTGAAATGGGTATATATTTGTTTTTTGTTAAGTTGCCTAATAATTATGCACAGTAATAGTCACCTGCACACACAGATATCCCCCTAAAATAGCTATAACTAAAAACAAACTAAAAACTACTTCCAAAAATATTCAGCTTTGATATTAATGAGTTTTTTGGGTTCATTGAGAACATGGTTGTTGTTCAATAATAAAATTAATCCGCAAAAATACAACTTGCCTAATAATTCTGCACTGCCTGTATATTGCTTCCAGTCTGGTAATAATTTACTGATCTTAGATAGGAACGGTGCCTTAGATTCGTTTGGTGCGTATACATTTCATATAACTACTGGGGTGTCATGAATTTTACCTCTCAATATTATATAGCGACCCTGCTTATCCACATAGGACTCTTCTTCCTGAAAGTTAAGACTATCATGGAGAAGGATACAGACTCCACATTTCTTTTTAAGGCAAGTGGCGTGGAATTGTAAAAGGTAAGCTTTGTCCCAGTACTTAGGGGTTAGGGATTTGGTGAAGTGCGTTTCCTGCATAAAAACAATGTGTGCGTTCAGTGACTTATAGGTAGTGATGGCCTTACGTTGTTATATATTAGAATGTAACCCTTTCACATTATGTGTGATTATATTAAGTGTCATGACTTAGGGTGGTTAGGGTCTGCAGTAGGTATTCAAGAACTGGCCAGAAAGTTCTGCAAAAATCCATAACACACATCTAAAGAGCAATTCAATTGAGCCTGAAGTACTAAAACACATTACAAAAGTAGACCTTGATAACAGTTTAAACATAATTGGTATCCTATACCTGATCGGACCTGTGGACATAACCTGCTGAGGAAAATGAGGTTAGCATTATCTGCAAACTGCAACTGCAGTACGACATTAACAACATATATAACCTGAGCATCAGGATAAAAAACCTGAACACAGAGGGGGACCTAGTGTCTCCCATACTAAATTAGTAGAGTAGTAGTGGATTGGGTGGGGACGGGAAAGGGGAGGAGGGGAAGGGGATAGGCAGAGGATGCCAAGAAATTCCAAACTTAGCATACACGTGTATGTAAAGGAGAGTAAACAAATATACCCAGTCCCAGAACAAGAGGGCTATTAACTCAAGTCATCTCAGAAAAAGACCCATGACACTTGCTTGAGTAACTTCCGGTAGGACTCTCCGGCTCTCGTCTGGATCTGGGATTCTTTCCATTTCTGTTCACTGGAGTCCACTCCCTTCCTATTGCTTTAAGTTGTGGTTTAAGAGAGGAAGAAACCTCCAAGGAAGTCTCTTCCAGATTCAGCTTTTCCAGAATTGCTTGTCCTTCAGGGAGAGAGGAACAATAGTAGAAAGTTCTATCATACATGAAGATAAGTTTAAATGGGAATCCCAACCGGTATTTAATTTGTGCCTTGATTAGGACTGATACAATCGGTTTCAGCTTCCTTCTTTCTTCTGAGAGTGGTTAGTGAAAGATCTGTGTTCAATTGTAGGGTGTGTCCTTCAAATGTAATCTTGGATAGTTTGCGCACTGCTTGCACGATCTGGTCTTTATCATGGAAATAATGAAGTTTGGTGATCACATCCCTTGCCGCTGAAGGGGTCGGTGGTTTAGCCAATGCCCTGTGCACTCTGTCCATGAGTAGTAGAGAGGAATCTATCTCTGGCAGTATCCGTTGGAAAAGCTTTGTGATAGTTTCTGACAGGTTATTGTAGGATTCGGGAAGATTCGAATTCTGATGTTCAATCTCCTGGACCTGTTTTCAAGGTCCTCCAAAGAATCTTCCAGCTTCTTAATCTGTTCTTGTAGCACTTGTATTGTCGATTGAAGATTGGGTATTTCATCTGAAATATCATTAACTTTCTTCTCTAGGGAAGCAGTGCGGTCTCCAATATCAGAAATGTCCTGTTTCAGTTCAAAAAGGGCAGCTCTCATTTCTTCTTTGAACAGTTGCTTAATCTGTTGCAAGAGCTCTCCATTTGATGAGACCACAGCTGAAGTCGATGGATGATTTATGGGGGAGGAGGGTTGTGAGTCTGTGTCCAGAACAAGATCCAAAGCATTCTGCTTCTTTTTAAGCTGTGACCTTGACTGCTTCTTTTTAAGCTGTGATCTTATCTTTAAGGAGGAAAGGGTTCAGGGTCCAGCTTTTATTCCTCAGAGGGTCTATTAACCCCGCAAGCCTAGTTATAACTAGATTGTGGTCAGACCATACATTAGCGACAATGTCAGAATCAACAATCAATGGTGCTAAAATTTGACTTACTAGAATGTGATCAATTCTAGAATACATCTTGTGAGCTGTGGGGTAAAAAGTTTAATCCTTACAGTTGCCATTATGTACCCTCCAGCTGTCAAGCCAGTTAAGGTCTAGCAAAAAGTCATATAGGATTCTCTTATTGTTTTGGGATTGGGAAGTGACACTAATGTTTGATCTATCTAGCTTAGGATCTACCACCAAGTTAAAATCGCCACCAATAATTAATCTACAGGGAGTGCAGAATTATTAGGCAAATGAGTATTTTGACCACATCATCCTCTTTATGCATGTTGTCTTACTCCAAGCTGTATAGGCTCGAAAGCCTACTACCAATTAAGCATATTAGGTGATGTGCATCTCTGTAATGAGAAGGGGTGTGGTCTAATGACATCAACACCCTATATCAGGTGTGCATAATTATTAGGCAACTTCCTTTCCTTTGGCAAAATGGGTCAAAAGAAGGACTTGACAGGCTCAGAAAAGTCAAAAATAGTGAGATATCTTGCTGAGGGATGCAGCACTCTTAAAATTGCAAAGCTTCTGAAGCGTGATCATCGAACAATCAAGCGTTTCATTCAAAATAGTCAACAGGGTCGCAAGAAGCGTGTGGAAAAACCAAGGCGCAAAATAACTGCCCATGAACTGAGAAAAGTCAAGCGTGCAGCTGCCAAGATGCCACTTGCCACCAGTTTGGCCATATTTCAGAGCTGCAACATCACTGGAGTGCTCAAAAGCACAAGGTGTGCAATACTCAGAGACATGGCCAAGGTAAGAAAGGCTGAAATACGACCACCACTGAACAAGACACACAAGCTGAAACGTCAAGACTGGGCCAAGAAATATCTCAAGACTGATTTTTCTAAGGTTTTATGGACTGATGAAATGAGAGTGAGTCTTGATGGGCCAGATGGATGGGCCCGTGGCTGGATTGGCAAAGGGCAGAGAGCTCCAGTCTGACTCAGATGCCAGCAAGGTGGAGGTGGAGTACTGGTTTGGGCTGGTATCATCAAAGATGAGCTTGTGGGGCCTTTTCGGGTTGAGGATGGAGTCAAGCTCAACTCCCAGTCCTACTGCCAGTTTCTGGAAGACACCTTCTTCAAGCAGTGGTACAGGAAGAAGTCTGCATCCTTCAAGAAAAACATGATTTTCATGCAGGACAATGCTCCATCACACGCGTCCAAGTACTCCACAGCGTGGCTGGCAAGAAAGGGTATAAAAGAAGAAAATCTAATGACACGGCCTCCTTGTTCACCTGATCTGAACCCCATTGAGAACCTGTGGTCCATCATCAAATGTGAGATTTACAAGGAGGGAAAACAGTACACCTCTCTGAACAGTGTCTGGGAGGCTGTGGTTGCTGCTGCACGCAATGTTGATGGTGAACAGATCAAAACACTGACAGAATCCATGGATGGCAGGCTTTTGAGTGTCCTTGCAAAGAAAGGTGGCTATATTGGTCACTGATTTGTTTTTGTTTTGTTTTTGAATGTCAGAAATGTATATTTGTGAATGTTGAGATGTTATATTGGTTTCACTGGTAAAAATAAATAATTGAAATGGGTATATATTTGTTTTTTGTTAAGTTGCCTAATAATTATGCACAGTAATAGTCACCTGCACACACAGATATCCCCCTAAAATAGCTATAACTAAAAACAAACTAAAAACTACTTCCAAAAATATTCAGCTTTGATATTAATGAGTTTTTTGGGTTCATTGAGAACATGGTTGTTGTTCAATAATAAAATTAATCCGCAAAAATACAACTTGCCTAATAATTCTGCACTCCCTGTATATTGCTTCCAGTCTGGTAATAATTTACTGATCTTAGATAGGAAGATTCGCTTGGTGCGTATACATTTCATATAACTACTGGGGTGTCATGAATTTTACCTCTCAATATTATATAGCGACCCTGCTTATCCACATAGGACTCTTCTTCCTGAAAGTTAAGACTATCATGGAGAAGGATACAGACTCCACATTTCATTTTAAGGCAAGTGGCGTGGAATTGTAAAAGGCAAGCTTTGTCCCAGTACTTAGGGGTTAGGGATTTGGTGAAGTGCGTTTCCTGCATAAAAACAATGTGTGCGTTCAGTGACTTATAGGTAGTGATGGCCTTACGTTGTTATAGATTAGAATGTAACCCTTTCACATTATGGGGGGTAGTTATCAAGCCGTCAACCTCAAATACGCTGGAATTCCGCAGCGTATTTGTGGCGAGGCTGATTCGCCTTAGTTATCAAAGGCTCGAGACCGGCAAAAGTAGAATTTTGTGACGTAAGCTTCGATCCGCCGGACTCAGTCCGACACAGATCGATTCTTACGTCACTCCAGATGTTCCGCACACAAGTGCGGCACATTCTCACTACTTTTGCTAGCTATCAAAAAACTAGCAGGTACGCTCGGCACTTTTACGGCCCAGCGTACCTGGTTTTCAATCCGCCACCCCTGGAGGCGGCGGATCCCATAGGAATCAATGGGAGTCTGACCATAGCGAAAGTACAAGTTTGCTGCTGACAGACATCCCATTGATTCCTATGGGAGCTGTCTACATCTAACACCCTAACATGTACCCGAGTCTAAACACCGCTAATCTGACCCCCCTACACCGCCGCAACTAAATAAAGTTATTACCCCCTAAATCGCCGCTCCCGGAGCCCACCGCAAGCTACTCTATACATATTAACCCCTAAACCGCCGCTCCCGGAGCCCACCGCAACTATAATAAATGTATTAACCCCTAAACCGCCGCTCCCTGAACCTGCCGCAACCTATATTAAATGTATTAACCCCTATCCTGCCCCCCTACACCGTCGCCACCTATAATAAATTTATTAACCCCTAATCTGCCCCCCCTACACCGTCGCCACCTATAATAAATTTATTAACCCCTATCCTGCCCCCCACTACGCCGCCGCCACTGTAATAAAATTATTAACCCCTAAATAGAATGCGAGCTCAATCTGATTGGCTGATTGGATCAGCCAATCGGATTGAACTTGAATCTGATTGGCTGATTCCATCAGCCAATCAGATTTTCCTACCTTAATTCCGATTGGCTGATAGAATCCTATCAGCCAATCGGAATTGAGGGGACGCCATCTTGGATGACGTCCCTTAAAGGAGCCGTCATTCGTCGTAGTCCGTCGGTGAAGAAGGTGGTTCCGCGTCGGCGGAAGGAAGATTCAAGACCCGGCTTGGAAGATGACTTCGCCCGGATAGAAGACCTCTTCAGCGCCTCTTTGAAGATGACATCGGCAGGATCGAAGACTTCTTCAGCGCCGCCTGGATGATGACTTCATCGGATGGAAGATTTCTTCAGCGCCGCTTGGAGGATTAACTTCTTCCGCTCCGGATGTCCTCTTCAGTTCCATCGGTGGCTCGGCTGAGTGAAGACGACTCAAGGTAGGATGATCTTCAGGGGATTAGTGTTAGGTTTTTGTAAGGGGGGTTTGGGTTAGATTAGGGGTATGTGGGTGGTGGGTTTTAATGTTGGGGGGGGTTGTATTTTTCTTTTACAGGCAAAAGAGCTGAACTTTTTGGGGCATGCCCCCACAAATGGCCCTTTTAAGGGCTGGTAAGGTAAAAGAGCTTTGAAATTTATGTAATTTAGAATAGGGTAGGGATTTTTTTTATTTTGGGGGGGTTTGTTATTTTATTAGGGGGCTTAGATTAGGTGTAAGTAGCTTAAAATTGTTGTAATATTTTTAACATGTTTGTAACTTAATTTTTTATTTTTTGTAACTTAGCTTTTTTTATTTTTTGTACTTTGGTTAGTTTATGTAATTGAATTTCATTGTAGTTATTTGTAGGTAGTTTATTTAGTTAATTTAATGATAGTGTAGTATTAGGTTTAATTGTAACTTAAGTTAGGATTTATTTTACAGGTAATTTTGTATTTCTTTTAGCTAGGTAGTTATTAAATAGTTAATAACTATTTAATAACTATTCTAACTAGCTAAAATAAATACAAAGTTACCTGTAAACTAAATATAAATCCTAAGATAGCTATAATATAAGTATTAATTACATTGTAGCTATCTTAGGGTTTATTTTACAGGTAAGTATTTATTTTTAAATAGGAATAATTTATTAAAGTATAGTGTAGTGTTAGGTGTAATTGTAACTTAGGTTAGGATTTATTTCACAGGTAAATTTCTCTTTATTTTAGCTAGGTAAGCTATTAAATAGTTAATAACTATTTAATAGTTATTGTACATGGTTAAAATAAATTGAAAGGTACCTGTAAAATAAATATAAATCCTAAGATAGCTAGAATATAACTATTATTTATATTGTAGCTATATTAGGGTTTATTTTATAAGTAAGTATTTAGTTTTAAATAGGATTCATTTAGTTAATAAGAGTTAATTTATTTAGATGTATTTAATTAATATTTAAGTTAGGGGGGCGTTATGGTTAGGGTTAGACTTAGGTTTAGGGGTTAATCATTTTATTACAGTGGCGGCGGCGTAGTGGGGGGCAGGATAGGGGTTAATAAATTTATTATAGGTTGTGGCGGGTTCATGGAGCGGCGGTTTAGGGGTTAAACTATTTATTTAGTTGCGGAGAGGTGCGGGATCAGCAGGATAGGGGTTAATAATTTTATAATAGAGGGCGACGGTATAGGGGGGGCAGGATAGGGGTTACTAGGTATAATGTAGGTGGCAGCGGTGTCCGGGAGCGGCGGTTTAGGGGTTAATACATTTATAAGAGTTGCGGCAGGGTCTAGGAGCGGCGGTTTAGGGGTTAATACATTTATAAGAGTTGCGGCAGGGTCTAGGAGCGGCGGTTTAGTGGTTAGTAACTTTATTTAGTTGTGGGGGCCTCCGGGGGCGCCGGTATAGGGGGTAGAACAGTGCAGTTTAGTGTGAGTGCTTAGTGACAGGCTAGCAATAAAGCTGGGAAAAAGCCGAAGGGCAGCGAGATCGGATGAGTGATAACTGTCACAGTCCGCTGCTCATCGCCCCGCGGCTTTTTGACAGCTTTATTTGATAACTTAGGCGAACGTATTCAAGGTCCGCGGCGGCGAAGGTAGGAGAGCTTAGGCGGGCGTATTGGGCCGGCGAAGCCAGAAAAGTAGACGGCTTGATAACTACCCCCCTATGTGTGATTATATTAAGTGTCATGACTTAGGGTGGTTAGGGTCTGCAGTAGGTATTCAAGAACTGGCCAGAAAGTTCTGCAAAAATCCATAACACACATCTAAAGAGCAATTCAATTGAGCCTGAAGTACTAAAACACATTACAAAAGTAGACCTTGATAACAGTTTAAACATAATTGGTATCCTATACCTGATCGGACCTGTGGACATAACCTGCTGAGGAAAATGAGGTTAGCATTATCTGCAAACAACTGCAACTGCAGTACGACATTAACAACATATATAACCTGAGCATCAGGATAAAAAACCTGAACACAGAGGGGGACCTAGTGTCTCCCATACTAAATTAGTAGAGTAGTAGTGGATTGGGTGGGGACGGGAAAGGGGAGGAGGGGAAGGGGATAGGCAGAGGATGCCAAGAAATTCCAAACTTAGCATACACGTGTATGTAAAGGAGAGTAAACAAATATACCCAGTCCCAGAACAAGAGGGCTATTAACTCAAGTCATCTCAGAAAAAGACCCATGACACTTGCTTGAGTAACTTCCGGTAGGACTCTCCGGCTCTCGTCTGGATCTGGGATTCTTTCCATTTCTGTTCACTGGAGTCCACTCCCTTCCTATTGCTTTAAGTTGTGGTTTAAGAGAGGAAGAAACCTCCAAGGAAGTCTCTTCCAGATTCAGCTTTTCCAGAATTGCTTGTCCTTCAGGGAGAGAGGAACAATAGTAGAAAGTTCTATCATACATGAAGATAAGTTTAAATGGGAATCCCAACCGGTATTTAATTTGTGCCTTGATTAGGACTGATACAATCGGTTTCAGCTTCCTTCTTTCTTCTGAGAGTGGTTAGTGAAAGATCTGTGTTCAATTGTAGGGTGTGTCCTTCAAATGTAATCTTGGATAGTTTGCGCACTGCTTGCACGATCTGGTCTTTATCATGGAAATAATGAAGTTTGGTGATCACATCCCTTGCCGCTGAAGGGGTCGGTGGTTTAGCCAATGCCCTGTGCACTCTGTCCATGAGTAGTAGAGAGGAATCTATCTCTGGCAGTATCCGTTGGAAAAGCTTTGTGATAGTTTCTGACAGGTTATTGTAGGATTCGGGAAGATTCGAATTCTGATGTTCAATCTCCTGGACCTGTTTTCAAGGTCCTCCAAAGAATCTTCCAGCTTCTTAATCTGTTCTTGTAGCACTTGTATTGTCGATTGAAGATTGGGTATTTCATCTGAAATATCATTAACTTTCTTCTCTAGGGAAGCAGTGCGGTCTCCAATATCAGAAATGTCCTGTTTCAGTTCAAAAAGGGCAGCTCTCATTTCTTCTTTGAACAGTTGCTTAATTTGTTGCAAGAGCTCTCCATTTGATGAGACCACAGCTGAAGTTGATGGATGATTTATGGGGGAGGAGGGTTGTGAGTCTGTGTCCAGAACAAGATCCAAAGCATTCTGCTTCTTTTTAAGCTGTGACCTTGACAGGCAGTCCTTAACAGATTGATTCTGCCCTTTCATTATAGTTGACAGACAGTAAAAAGTGCAGTAAAGCTGTATTTAACTCACAGGGCACTGGTGCTTGGGTAGTTTGGAATGCTATATGTTAGCAACATAAGAAGATAAACTCACTGAGTCCACATTCAGGATTGAGCTTTAATGTTACATCATCTGGTAGCTCTTGACAGGAGAAATATCTGAAGACAAAAGGGTGTCAGCTCTAGGGCCTGAATAGTATGCCTCCCTCGGTATCCCAGACCTCCAGGAGTAATAGCCCAGGCCAGGGAAGGAAGCAGGGTGTTGGTCTAAGGTCTCTTAGCTGCAAAGTGCACCCACTCAGATAAGATGATTCAAGTGCTTGACATCTCAGGCATAACTCTACTCCCCATGGTCAGTGTCCTCACAGGACGATAACGGAGAAGGGAACTCAGGATATGACCTGCCACCACTCAGGGTGACAGGAAAAAGGGGGGGGAGGGAGAGAGTAGTGCCGTATTATTAAGTTGTTTCTGCTTAACTAAGACTCCCAGGCCTTTTTATATGCGTTGTACCAGATTCAATTGATGAGGTCCTACAGGGGGCCAGCAGTCGCTATAACATGAGGTGTTATGAATCAACAACTTGGATGTGGGGAGCTCTTGAGTTTTATTTTAAAAGTGCAAGTCGTGACTCCCATAAGGCTATAATGTAACTGTGATCTGTTGCACTGGTTGCAACCAGTACTGTTTTAATAAAGCACTGTCTTACAGGGGCTGTGAATAAATATGGTGGTTTTTCCCGCCAGTAATCTTCTTGCAAATTTATGGTGTGGACCCTGCAACTTGGAGCTCAGTTCCTATAGAGTGTCGCTTCAGTCACAGAGTATCCTTAAGTCTACGGACTGTTGATCAAATGTGTGGTTTGACCGTTTATTACTCCATCTTGGAATAGGTCCTCTGTAGCGTTTATAGCTCTTATTAGCCAGTAAATACTTATAATCTCAACCCTGCTGTTCTTATAATGCATAGCTCTGATTCTAGAATCGCTTTCGGATTCGGAGGGGTTTCTGGCAGCCGCGGACTTTCCTAAATATTTGCTGGTTCTGTCTTTCCATTGTGCCATGAGCCCACTCCAAACTTCTCCAAATCAGTACCAGACTGACTATCCTTGTGTGGCTTGTACCCAAGGAGGTTTTCAAATCAAATTACCCCTAATATATACACAAAATCACTGTTAAATATCAAGTTCTGCACTGAGCTTTACAGTAGTGCTGCTGCTTAGGTTGATGGCAAGCTCCACTCCCTATAAATTCTAATTTTATCTGGAGAGTAGTAGGTCAGCTCCAAAATACACAACACAGAGAATTTGCCAATTTTCTCTTATTAAATGACCCCCAATAGGTATGATTCATCTTTTGGTAATATAAGTTTAGTCACAATTGCTAATGTATAGATAAAGCTGTATAGATGTAGGGGAATATAGCTTTCACATGTTCATTATAAGCCCATAAGCTGCCTGTCATAGTATTTATAAATCAGAGTTGATGTTGTGCAAAATGATATAGGTTTTATATACATAAAACAATTTACTGGTACTCTCCATAGGCTTGACAGCGATTTTGACTTCGTATTTGTAGGATGAGGATCTATTCAAAATTGCAATGAGAATTTGTGATTTAGCAGAATTGCTGTAATTTATGATATATGTGTGTGACTCATGGGTTAAGGGTACAGAACATTCAGTCATTTATTTTAGACGTGTAAAACTGTCACATATCAATGTTCAGATATTTAACATCATACCGGTAGCTTTCTCTAGAAAATTCTGGGAGCTGTGGCAAGGCCAAACGGAAGAGCCACAAACTGAAAGCGTTTGTCTAGAAAAGCAAATCTCAGAAATTTGTGATGATCCCTGTGAATAGGAACATGAAGATAAGCATCCTTTAGGTCTATGGTCATTATGAACTGACTTTCCTGAACCAAAGGAAGAATGGACCGAATGGTCTCCATTTTGAAGGACAGCACCCTGAGAAACCTGTTGAGACACTTTAGGTCTAGAATTAGCCAACATTCATACACAAGACTCCATCTTGCACTAACAAAGGCTTAAACGGTTTTAAGTATCACAATTTTTCTGTACTTCAAATCACGTGTGCATAAGTCGTTATCTGTGCATTGGTAATTCTTTGGTGCATGAGTAACCAAAATGTATAATCAATTTTTATAATGATGCTGTAAAAAGATCTAACACCAAACACATAAATCCAATTTTGCAAGAACACAGATATAGCAATTGCTTAGTAGTCACAGGAAAACTTCACATTCGTCTAACACCAATATTACCACAGGACTGTATCTTGATAATTCTCTGAGATGGTGTCCCACACCGGTAAAACTACATATGTATATGTCAATACCATATAACCGGTCCTACTCACCGCAGGAAGAGTGGATGTCTGCTCAGACCTGTGTCTCTTGTCTCCTGTTTCCACACGCTGTGCACTCCAGCTGGTCAGCTCGTTGATTACACGCTGCAAAGGCAGCTATCACTCAAAAAAAAAGTTATAGTTGCAAATTCTTCCAAACAGCGTTTCCCATACGCTGATAAATAGCAAAGTCATTCAAAAAGGGGTTAGAAGAAATGCAGGCTGCACTTTCAGGAGTTTCCATAAAAGACAATACTCCTGAAAGTGCAGCCTGCATTTCTTCTAGCCCCTTTTTGAATGACTTCACTTTAGGTCTAAAATGGGATGAAAAGTTCCCTCTTTCTTGGGAACTACAAACAGATTTGAATAGAATCCTAGACCCTGCTCCTTTACTGGAACAATCACTCCCAGAGAGAAAAGATCCCGAACGCAGTTCAAGAATGCCTCTCTTTTTACCTGAGCTGCAGATAACCTTGAGACGTGAAACCTGCCCCTGGGAGGGAGAAAATTTACTTCTATCTTGTAACCCTGAGAAACAATGCCCACAGCCCATGGATCTGGGACACCTCGTAACCACTCCCGAAATAAC
Source organism: Bombina bombina (assembly GCF_027579735.1). Classification (NCBI taxonomy): domain Eukaryota; kingdom Metazoa; phylum Chordata; class Amphibia; order Anura; family Bombinatoridae; genus Bombina; species Bombina bombina. Next base: position 78,351,150 of record NC_069502.1, read on the forward strand.
AGGGAAAGTCTTCTCCCCATGTAATCCAACTCCAGACCGAGGGACGACCCATCATGATGATTTAGACTCAGCTCAGGGTTTTTTAGATTGTTTCCCCTTGCTCCAGGACTGAATGGGTCTCCAAGATGACTTGGATTGTTCCTGTTTGGAAGCGGAAGAGGAAGGCTTTTGACCTTTGAAATTACGAAAGGAACGAAAATTACTTTGACGTCCCTTAAATCTAATCTTCTTGTCTTGCGGTAGAAAAGATCCTTTTCCACCCGTAACATCAGATATTATTTCTGCCAATCCAGGCCCAAACAAAGTCTTACCCTTGTAAGGAAGCGCCAAAAGCTTAGACTTGGAGGAAACATCAGCTGACCAAGACTTAAGCCACAAAGCCCTGCGAGCCAAGACAGAGAAACCAGACAGCTTGGCCCCCAATTTAATAACTTGCATATAAGCATCAGAAATAAAATAATTGGCTAGCTTAAGAGCCTTAATCCTATCCTGCATTTTCTTCAACGAAGTCTCCTCTAAAATAGATTCAGATAAAGCATTACAGCAATAAGATGCTGCACTTGTCACGGTGGCAATACAAACTGCAGGTTGCCATTGAAGACCCTGATGCACATACATCTTCTTCAAATATACCTCAAGCTTTTTATCCATTTGATCCTTAAAAGAGCAACCATCCTCTATAGGGATCGTAGTTCTCTTAGCCAGAGAAAAAACAGCCCCTTCTACTTTTGGCGTTGTGCGCCAAGAATCCTTAATGGACTCAGCAATAGGAAACATTTTCTTAAAGACTGAAGACGGGGAAAATGGAATCCCTGGTTTTTCCCATTCCTGCGCAATAATCTCTGTCACATGATCTGGAACAGGAAACATTTCTGTAGAGGAAGAGACATCATAAAACTATTAAGCTTACTGGATTTTTTAGGATTAACTACAACAGGAGAGTCAGAATAATCCAAAGTAGCCAAAACCTCTTTTAATAAAACATGAAGGTGTTCAAGCTTAAACATAAAGCTTACTTCTTCCACCTCAGACAAAAGATTAAATCTGTCAGAATCAGAAATTTCACCCTCAGAAGGAACTGAGGTAACATCCTCCGTAGCATTGTGAGGAGCATCAACCTATATAGAAGCTGCTGAAACAGGAACTTTACAATCTATTAAGTGCTTAGTTTTCCTCTTGCTTTTTCCTAAAACAGGAAAAGCAGATAAAGCTTCAGATAGCACAGAAGATATTTGAGCATCAAAAATTTTTCCTATTGCTGAGTCCATTAAGGATTCTTGGCGCACAACGCCAAAAGTAGAAGGGGCTGTTTTTTCTCTGGCTAAGAGAACTACGATCCCTATAGAGGATGGTTGCTCTTTTAAGGATCAAATGGATAAAAAGCTGGAGGTATATTTGAAGAAGATGTATGTGCATCAGGGTCTTCAATGGCAACCTGCAGTTTGTATTGCCACTGTGACAAGTGCAGCATCTTATATACCCCACCAGGAGGTTGAGAGGAAATGCAGGGCACTGCATGTGAGGCCATAGAGGCTTGGGACGTTTGAGGAGAGGGCTGCGGCACTGCCTGAACAGCATTATCCTGAGAGACATTAGGCTCTTAAGGCAATCATTTTTCTCTACATTGTAGCGTTCTAGCTAAACAAGTAGTACAAAATTGCAAAGGAGAAACAATTTGTTCCTCTAAACATAATAAATATTTATTAAAAACAATATCATCATTATCCATGTCCATAGCTAAGAAAAATCAGCCCCAGAAAATAATTTGAATAAAAGGACAACTGTCACTTTAAGAGAAACGAAAAAAGCAAATAAACGTTAAAAAAAAAAAAAAGGCTAAGTTTGACAACCTCTACACCTCAGCAGTACTGAGGTGCCTATCGCAATTCCAGGAGACTTGAAAAGGACACAGAGACTGCTACACAACTGCACATGCACTGAGACAGATTGCAGCAACAACACAGAGACGCCGATCCGTTCCACCATATAAATGAAACACAAGGATCACATCACCAGCACATCCGGTAAAGCACAGACAAGAAAAAAGGTGCGCAATTTGAAAAAAGACATAGGGGGATAGTTATCAACGTGTCTACTTTTCCTGCCTTCGCCGGCCCAATACGCCCGCCTAAGCTCGCCTCACATCACCGCCGCGGACCTGCAAAAATTCGCCTAAGTTATCAAAAAAGCTGTCAAAAAGCCGCGCCCCAAGTACGGGGCGATGAGCAGCGGACTGTGAGAGTTATCATTCATCCGATCTCGCTGCTCTTCGGCTTTTTCACAGCTTTCTTGCTAGCCTGTCACTAAGCACCCACACTAAACTACACTGTTCTACCCCCTATACCGGCGCCCCCGGAGCCCCGCCGCTCCTAGACCCCGCCGCAACTCTTATAAATGTATTAACCCCTAAACCGCCGCTCCCGGACACCGCTGCCACCTACATTATACCTAGTAACCCCTATCCTGCCCCCCCTATACCGCCGCCCTCTATAATAAAGTTATTAACCCCTATCCTGCTGATCCCGCACCTCGCCGCAACTAAATGAATAGTTTAACCCCTAAACCGCCGTTCCCTGACCCCGCCGCAACCTGTATTAAATTTATTAACCCCTATCCTGCCCCCCCAAACCGTCGCCACCTATAATAAATTTATTAACCCCTATCCTGCCCCCCACTACACCCCCGCCACTGTAATAAAATTATTAACCCCTAAACCTAAGTCTAACACTAACCCTAACACCTCCCTAACTTAAATATTAATTAAATAAATCTAAATAATATTTCTATTATGAACTAAATTAATCCTATTTAAAACTAAATACTTACCTTTAAAATAAACCCTAATATAGCTACAATATAAATAATAATTATATTGTAGCTATCTTAGGATTTATTTTTATTTTACAGGCAAATTTCAATTTATTTTAACTAGGTACAATAGCTATTAAATACAGGGAGTGCAGAATTATTAGGCAAATGAGTATTTTGACCACATCATCCTCTTTATGCATGTTGTCTTACTCCAAGCTGTATAGGCTCGAAAGCCTACTACCAATTAAGCATATTAGGTGATGTGCATCTCTGTAATGAGAAGGGGTGTGGTCTAATGACATCAACACCCTATATCAGGTGTGCATAATTATTAGGCAACTTCCTTTCCTTTGGCAAAATGGGTCAAAAAAAGGACTTGACAGGCTCAGAAAAGTAAAAAATAGTGAGATATCTTGCAGAGGGATGCAGCACTCTTAAAATTGCAAAGCTTCTGAAGCGTGATCATCGAACAATCAAGCGTTTCATTCAAAATATTCAACAGGGTCGCAAGAAGCGTGTGGAAAAACCAAGGCGCAAAATAACTGCCCATGAACTGAGAAAAGTCAAGCGTGCAGCTGCCAAGATGCCACTTGCCACCAGTTTGGCCATATTTCAGAGCTGCAACATCACTGGAGTGCCCAAAAGCACAAGGTGTGCAATACTCAGAGACATGGCCAAGGTAAGAAAGGCTGAAAGACGACCACCACTGAACAAGACACACAAGCTGAAACGTCAAGACTGGGCCAAGAAATATCTCAAGACTGATTTTTTTAAGGTTTTATGGACTGATGAAATGAGAGTGAGTCTTGATGGGCCAGATGGATGGGCCCGTGGCTGGATTGGTAAAGGGCAGAGAGCTCCAGTCCGACTCAGACGCCAGCAAGGTGGAGGTGGAGTACTGGTTTGGGCTGGTATCATCAAAGATGAGCTTGTGGGGCCTTTTTGGGTTGAGGATGGAGTCAAGCTCAACTCCCAGTCCTACTGCCAGTTTCTGGAAGACACCTTCTTCAAGCAGTGGTACAGGAAGAAGTCTGCATCCTTCAAGAAAAACATGATTTTCATGCAGGACAATGCTCCATCACACGCGTCCAAGTACTCCACAGCGTGGCTGGCAAGAAAGGGTATAAAAGAAGAAAATCTAATGACATGGCCTCCTTGTTCACCTGATCTGAACCCCATTGAGAACCTGTGGTCCATCATCAAATGTGAGATTTACAAGGAGGGAAAACAGTACACCTCTCTGAACAGTGTCTGGGAGGCTGTGGTTGCTGCTGCACGCAATGTTGATGGTGAACAGATCAAAACACTGACAGAATCCATGGATGGCAGGCTTTTGAGTGTCCTTGCAAAGAAAGGTGGCTATATTGGTCACTGATTTGTTTTTGTTTTGTTTTTGAATGTCAGAAATGTATATTTGTGAATGTTGAGATGTTATATTGGTTTCACTGGTAAAAATAAATAATTGAAATTGGTATATATTTGTTTTTTGTTAAGTTGCCTAATAATTATGCACAGTAATAGTCACCTGCACACACAGATATCCCCCTAAAATAGCTAAAATTAAAAACAAACTAAAAACTACTTCCAAAAATATTCAGCTTTGATATTAATGAGTTTTTTGGGTTCATTGAGTACATGGTTGTTGTTCAATAATAAAATTAATCCTCAAAAATACAACTTCCCTAATAATTCTGCACTCCCTGTAGTTATTAACTATTTAATAGCTTACCTAGCTAAAATAAAGAGAAATTAACCTGTAAAATAAAAACTAACCTAAGTTACAATTACACCTAACACTACACTATACTTAAATAAATTATTCCTATTTAAAACTAAATACTTACCTGTAAAATAAACCCTAAGATAGCTACAATGTAATTAATAATTACATTGTAGCTATTTTAGAATTTATATTTATTTTACAGGTAACTTTGTATTTATTTTAGCTAGTTAGAATAGTTATTAAATAGTTATTAACTATTTAATAACTACCTAGCTAAAAGAAATACATAATTACCTGTAAAATAAATCCTAACCTAAGTTACAATTAAACCTAACACTACACTATCATTACATTAATTAAATAAATTACCTACAAATAACTACAATTAAATACAATTACATAAACTAACTAAAGTACAAAAAATAAAAAAACTAAGTTACAAAAAATAAAAAAAAATAAGTTACAAACATTTTAAAAATATTACAACAATTTTTTTTTTTTTTAAAGGATTTATTTATTTACCGACATTGAGTACAAAAACATATGACACTCTGTTTAAAACTTAATGTCATTTAAACAAAAGAAACTAAGACATTTGTTATATTCGATAAGAAAACAAAGTACATATCTTTTTGCTAATGAAACAATATTAGATGTGCTCAATGAAGGCATTTTATATACAGGGAGTGCAGAATTATTAGGCAAATGAGTATTTTGACCACATCATCCTCTTTATGCATGTTGTCTTACTCCAAGCTGTATAGGCTCGAAAGCCTACTACCAATTAAGCATATTAGGTGATGTGCATCTCTGTAATGAGAAGGGGTGTGGTCTAATGACATCAAAACCCTATATCAGGTGTGCATAATTATTAGGCAACTTCCTTTCCTTTGGCAAAATGGGTCAAAAGAAGGACTTGACAGGCTCAGAAAAGTAAAAAATAGTGAGATATCTTGCAGAGGGATGCAGCACTCTTAAAATTGCAAAGCTTCTGAAGCGTGATCATCGAACAATCAAGCGCTTCATTCAAAATAGTCAACAGGGTCACAAGAAGCGTGTGGAAAAACCAAGGCGCAAAATAACTGCCCATGAACTGAGAAAAGTCAAGCGTGCAGCTGCCAAGATGCCACTTGCCACCAGTTTGGCCATATTTCAGAGCTGCAACATCACTGGAGTGCCCAAAAGCACAAGGTGTGCAATACTCAGAGACATGGCCAAGGTAAGAAAGGCTGAAAGACGACCACCACTGAACAAGACACACAAGCTGAAATGTCAAGACTGGACCAAGAAATATCTCAAGACTGATTTTTCTAAGGTTTTATGGACTGATGAAATGAGAGTGAGTCTTGATGGGCCAGATGGATGGGCCCGTGGCTGGATTGGTAAAGGGCAGAGAGCTCCAGTCCGACTCAGACGCCGGCAAGGTGGAGGTGGAGTACTGGTTTGGGCTGGTATCATCAAAGATGAGCTTGTGGGGCCTTTTCAGGTTGAGGATGGAGTCAAGCTCAACTCCCAGTCCTACTGCCAGTTTCTGGAAGACACCTTCTTCAAGCAGTGGTACAGGAAGAAGTCTGCATCCTTCAAGAAAAACATGATTTTCATGCAGGACAATGCTCCATCACACGCATCCAAGTACTCCACAGCGTGGCTGGCAAGAAAGGGTATAAAAGAAGAAAATCTAATGACATGGCCTCCTTGTTCACCTGATCTGAGCACCATTGAGAACCTGTGGTCCATCATCAAATGTGAGATTTACAAGGAGGGAAAACAGTACACCTCTCTGAACAGTGTCTGTGAGGCTGTGGTTGCTGCTGCACGCAATGTTGATGGTGAACAGATCAAAACACTGACAGAATCCATGGATGGCAGGCTTTTGAGTGTCCTTGCAAAGAAAGGTGGCTATATTGGTCACTGATTTGTTTTTGTTTTGTTTTTGAATGTCAGAAATGTATATTTGTGAATGTTGAGATGTTATATTGGTTTCACTGGTAAAAATAAATAATTGAAATGGGTATATATTTGTTTTTTGTTAAGTTGCCTAATAATTATGCACAGTAATAGTCACCTGCACACACAGATATCCCCCTAAAATAGCTATAACTAAAAACAAACTAAAAACTACTTCCAAAACTATTCAGCTTTGATATTAATGAGTTTTTTGGGTTCATTGAGAACATGGTTGTTGTTCAATAATAAAATTAATCCTCAAAAATACAACTTGCCTAATAATTCTGCACTCCCTGTATAAGTATTCTGCATCATTACATACAATATTGAAAAAATGGAAATGAAAAGTGGAGGATTGTTCCTCTTACTATCCTAACATATACCTTAATTATTGCCTACACCTTTAGCCTTTTTATCAGGGTATATAGTGCTATGCTCTTTGTGGAGCTTGGAGGGGGAGGGGGGGGGGGGGGGGGGGGGAAGAGAGGAAAAAAAAAAAAAAGAAAAGAAAAGGATCAGGGAAATTAAGTGTTACCATCTATCTAATAACACTATTTCAGAGTATCTAAAAGGATATATTAGTTGATTTATTTCTTCTGGTGGGAAAGTTTTAATGAATATGGACCACTTTCGGAAAAAAAGTGTTATATCCCTTTCAGATGTTAATGTTGTGTCCATCTGTTCAATAATGCACTGTTTTTTCATATAATTTTTAATCTCTGAGATACTGGGTGTCATAGCACCTCGCCATTTTTTAAAGATTACATTTCTTGTTGCCAGAATTGTCACATTTCTAACCATCATGTGTTCAGGGGCCAAGGAAGATTCCTTAAGGAAAACAACCTCTGCCAGAGAGATAGAGATAGAATGTATCTTCAATATATTTTTAAGCCAAAACTCTACTTTCTGCCATAATTTTCTTATCTTGGGACATGCCCATATCATATGAATTATATCAGCTGCTGGATATGCACACCTCGGGCAAGTGTTAAATTTATAATTATGCCATTTATATCCTTTCAATGGGGTATAGTAGGCTCTATATAATAGTTTAATATGTGATTCTCTCCAGCTTGCAGATAGTGTCATTTGGGCTGTTACAATTATGGACTTTTCTACCTGTTCTATCTCCATATTTAATCCTGGGGATAGGCAGTTCCAACTCTGTGTTATCTTACTTAAATTTTCCCTTCCCTGATAGCTAATTGCCAGCTCATACCATAGTGAGATAGAGGTTAGATCATTTTTGGCTAGAATAGGCCAGCTGTCTAATTTTCCCCATGACCATGACCAACCAAATTTTTCAGTAAGAGAGAAAAGATAATGCCTAGCCTGTAGATAGGCAAAAAAGTCTTTGTTATTTAGTTGAAATTCTTGTTTTAACTTATCACATGTTTTTACTGATAAGGTATCTTGCTCTATAAATTGAGATATAAAAATTAACCCCTTCCCTTGCCAGGTCTGAAATATCCAAGATTGTGTTCCCTGTTGAAATTCTGGATTACCACATAGAGATTGAAATTTTGGGATAGAGATATCAATACCCACTTTTTGTCCATATTTCTTCCAAGCCTGTATTATCGTATAAATCGATTTGAAACTTTTCACCTTTTTTGGGATTAATCAAACTGGGCAATGAATTAAAGCCATAGGATTGTAAGGGTATATAATATTTTTTTCAAGCTTATTATTTGTAAAGTAATCTTTATTTACAATCCAGTCTATCACAATACGTGAAAGAAAGACTAAACTATACTTACTAAGATCCGGAAGAGCCAGTCCCCCAAATTTTTTGGGTAGATATAACTTATTTAAAGAAATACGGGGTCTTTTACATTTCCATATGAAGTACCTTATACCCTTATTCAGTTTCTTCCAATCTTTGACTTTTAATATAGCTGGTATATTTTGTAAGGGAAAAATAATCTTTGGAAGAAGAACCATTTTGAATATAGCAATACGTCCTGACAAGGAGAGTGGAAGATTTTGCCAGCTCTTCATATACTCTATTATCTTTGATAATATAGGAGAAATATTAAGCCCATACCACTCTTTTGGGTCAACTGATACATTAATTCCAAGATATCTAAAATGAGATACTACTTCTTTAAAAGGTGTCATGTGCAGGGAAGCCTCATTTTTTCTAATCCACATTATTTCTGATTTGGAGTTGTTTACCTTATACCCAGTAAAAGATCCAAAAGAGTTGATAATTGATACTAGTTTTGGAATGTTCTTTTCTGTATCTGAGATATAGATCAACACATCATCGGCATACAAAGCAATCTTTTGCTCTACTGAGCCAACCTTTATTCCCTCAAGAGATTGCCTAATTTTAATAGCTAGTGACTCAATCGCTAAATCGAATAAAAGAGGTGATAATGGGCACCCTTGTCTTGTGCCTCTCTGAAGATTAATTATATTAGATTCCAAGCTATTAACAATCAGTTTAGTGGATGAGTTATTACATATATTATCAATAAAGGAGATAAAGTTATCTTTAAAGCCGAAATTAGATAATGAAGTTAAAATATGTTGATGATGTACCGAATCGAACGCTTTTTCTGCGTCAAGCACAATGATTGCTAGATCAGACTTCTCCTGTTCTGTATTCTCTTGTGAGTTATAAAAATAGTCAAGGATTAAAAATAATTCTCTAATTTTGGCCGTTAAGTTACGCTTAGGAAGGAATCCTGCCTGATCTTTATCAATTAGTGCCCCTATCTCGCGTTGAAGCCTTTTAGCTAGAATTGATGTTAACAGCTTATAATCAGTGTTCAATAACGCGATGGGGTGATAAGACTCCTTTTTCAGAGGATATTTTCCCGGTTTCAAGATCAATACTGTGTTAGATACAGCAAAATTTTGGGGGATAGATTTATTTTCTATATAATAATTATTAAAGAGATTTCTCAAATGAGGAATTAAGACATGTGACAGCATTTTATAAAACTCACTAGGCAAAGAGTCAGGCCCAGGTGCTTTATCCATTTTCAGGTTTTTAATAGCGTTGGCGATCTCTTGGTCAGAGATAGGGGCATTAATTTTAGCTATTGCTTCATCATTTAGACGTGGGTATTCGAGCCCTCTCCAGAATAATTCTGCGGTTTTCAGGTCCGATTCCCTGGGGGAATATATATCCCTATAATAATCAGAAAAGGCATAGAGGATTTCATTTGGGTCTTTAAGTGTATTATCTTGCTCCAAGAGCATATCAATAGCAGAGCTCCCCTGTGTATTTTTAATTAGCTTAGCTAGCAGTTTACCTGCCTTATCCCCAAATCTGTAAAACTTAGCTCTATATTTAAAGTCAGCTTGAACCGAGGTGTGCATTAAAAAAGTGTCTCTAACTCTCTTGGCAGAGGTATACCTACTCCAATTTGCAGATGTGGGCTGTGCTAAATATTTATTATAAGAATTAGTGAGTGACCTCAGTGTTTCGTTTTCCCTATGTGTGGTTTTTCGTTTAAGATTAACCAAATAGGCAATAATGTCCTCTCTAATTACTGCTTTGCCTGCCTCCCATAATAAGCTCGGATCATTAACTGAACCAAGGTTTAGGGCAAAAAAGTCCGTCATTCTAGCAGTCAAACAATTTTTGAATTTTAAGTTTTTTATTAAGAATTTAGGGAAAAAAAAGCGCCGTAATTTATATATTTTACTATTCAACGGGATACTTAAAGTGATTGGGGCATGATCTGAAATAGTGACTTGTGTTATCTTAGCTGTGGCTCCTATTTTAAGTATATTCTCGTTGACTAAGAATAAGTCAATTCTTGATAGAGGGTTGATGCTCCTAGCTTTACATGTAAATTCTCTTTGGGTTGGATTTTGGATCCTCCATATGTCTTTCAGGGCTAGATTCTTAAAAAGAGTTTTAAACATTTTATTTTCCAATTCATCTCTTTTAGAGGCATGAATAATATTTGTTTGCCTATATCTGTCTAGGGGAGTTTGTGATGTCATATTAAAATCCCCTGCTACAATTATATTGCCTTCCCTGAATTGTAAGATTTTAGTTTGTAATCGTTCCCAGAACCTTGGTTCAAATTTATTAGGAGCATATATATTGCATAGGGTAAATATGGAGGTTGAAATTTTAATTTTTAAAATCAGAATTCTACTTTCTACATCATTAACTTCTAATAATACTTCGTATGGGGTATTCTTTCCTAGTAGAATAGCTACTCCTCTTTTTCTGCCTATACTAGATGTATAGAATACTTCCTTGACCCATGAGGATCTCAATTTCAATGATTCTACTGCGTCTAGATGTGTCTCCTGGATAAAGGCGATATCTGTATTGAGTTTCCTCAATTGTGAGATCATCATTTTGCACTTTATCGGAGTAGAGATACCTCCAATATTCCACGAGGATATAACCAATTTTCTTACTTTAACCTCCATTTATAGGGGTGGAAAAAAGAGAAAAAAAAAAGAAGGGAAGTGAATCCAACCATTTATAGAATTGAAAAACATTTGATACTTCATTATTTACAACAAAGTTATTCTCATATGTAATTTTTCCCATCCCTTGTCTCTCTCTTAAATTAACATTATTTATTACATTTCTCAGTATAATTTTTTTCTGCATCAGATACATTATCAAAAATATAAGTGTGACCCTGCATTTCTATCTTAAGTTTAGCTGGGTAAACAATTGTGGCAAATAGTCCCTCTTTAATCAATCTACCACATATTGGGGAGAGCTCCCTCCTTTTTAGGGAGGTTTCGTAGGCAAAATCTTGAAAAACCAAGATCTTATTCCCTTCTAATAGAATAGGTGCATTTTTGCGTGAGAACTGCAGGATCCTGATTTTGTCCTGATAGTTCAAATATCTTACTATTATGGGTCTGGATCTATCTTTATTTCCACCTGATGAGGGAGGTCTTCCCAATCTGTGGGCCCTTTCTATGGCTAGAGGTAACATTTCTTGCAGCATATTAAAGAGTTTAGGAAGAGTCTCAGCTGCAAACTTTATTAGATCCACATATTGAGTGATCTCAGGTACCCCGATTATCCTAACATTGTTTCTCCTGGATCGGTTCTCTAGATCCTCGATTTTCCTTTGTATATCTATTAATGAGAGTGAGTTGGCCTGTAATTTGGTGTCGTGAGATACTGTAAGGTCTTCTAAATCCGACACTCTTTGTCCAACCTCCTGAATCCTTGCAGAGAATTGCTTAACTTCTACTGATAACGCATGTATATCTTGTTTTATCTCTATTCTTAGAGATTCAAATTTTGGATTCAGGGCTTCAATAATATTACTCACAATTAGCTGTGGATTTGTAGTGTCGGTATGCTTTATTATAGGGGCTGGTTCGGGATGTAATTCGACCAGGGTTTCAGCTGTTGTCTTATTTCTCCTGTCTCTAGGTCTGGAAGCCATGGTTGGTGAAGTGGTTTTGCTGTGAGACGGTGAATTTAAAAATGTATCCATAGGTGTATTAGGCGGAGGAGATAGAGAAAAACGTGGAATAGAAAAAATTTAAGGATACTTGTGTTTATAGTTGATTTGTGAAGGGGTGAAAGTGGTGGGGACAACACATAAAAAAAAAAAGTGGGTTCTGAGGGGGTTAAGTGAGATGGAAGTCCCCACCCCCTTCTTCAGGGGGTGAGGAGGGGGCATGGGGGAACAGTGAAAATATAGAAAGATCAAGTGAAATAGTGCCAAACAAATATTATTTTTTATAGGGTGTGTAAGGTCACCAGGGATCCCAGATCCAGATACCAGTTATCTTATATTTAATTGTAATTAATCTCGAGCCCCTAAATCAGCAGTCTAAATTTTTATGTATCTATTTTCAATCAACTATATTATTCTTGAACCTTAAGGCTCCCCAAGTTTTGTATATGGTTTATATGGGTTTTTTTCTTTTATTTACTTTACTTACTCTATTTGCTTATTCGTTCCCCCCCCCCCCTCTTAGAGGCTAAGTCCTTTAGTTATATCCTTATAACTTAAGTCTAAAGCACCCCCAACTTTCAAACTTTAAATAAAGGATTCTCCTAAATTCAGAGGTCACTTAGAGAACGGTAAAAAAAAAGAGAAGAAAAAAAAAAAAAAAAAAACACAAAACCAAAAAAAAAAAAGGAAAAACCCTCAGCCTCTATCAAAGCCTTCTACAGAAGCATCCGGTCTTAAATTTTCAGTATACTTATCAACATCAGCGTTTTTTTTTTTCTTTTCTTCCTTCCCTTCGTTCCTAAATATGTAGTTCTATTAACTCTAATAGACAGTAAAGAAAAAACAGAATTTCCCTTAGTGTATTCTAGCTCATCATAAGGTTAAATACAAACATCTACACAAAAATGTTTGGTACAGCTGTGATTTTTAAGTAGCTTAGCAGCTTAACCACCTCAGAAAATCCCTACTTAGAGGAGGATATTTTTACTACATGCAAGATTTTTAGCTTTGATTAAAGACCAGGAGAGAGGAGGTTTGCTCCCTAAGAGGAGAGTAAGATCATTTAATCCCAGGGGCGCAGGTGTAGTTCAATCATACGAAAGAAAAATATCAGCTTGTAACTCAGGGGTAAAAGAGTGCCACTATAGCGTCTTCACTCCTGGTTGTTTTAATGCTGTTCTATGTTTCTAATCCTATGCTCTTTCCTTTACAGTTCCTAATCTCTTTCTCCCTTTTCAGTCTAATCCTCCCTCTTCTCTATGTAATAGGTTAAAGTTTTCTTATATATGCCCCCTACTCCTCTTACAAGAGTGTATAATGAGTTTTGAGTGCCTTAAGGTGAAGTTCCTGGAATAAAAAATCCCTTGTACAAACTTAAATAATGGCCCAACCTATTTATCTGAAAGGTACAGGGAGGTCAGGGTTTTTCTTCTTTTTTTGCCTGTAAATGAAAAATACAACCCCCCCCAACCCATATTACAAAAATTTTAAGCTACTTACACCTAATCTAAGCCCCCTAATAAAATAACAAACCCCCCAAAATAAAAAAATGCCCTACCCTATTCTAAATTTAAAAAGTTCAAAGCTCTTTTACCTTACCAGCCCTTAAAAGGGCATTTTGTGGGGCATGCCCCAAAGAATTCAGCTCTTTTGCCTGTAAAAGAAAAATACAACCCCCCAACATTAAAACCCACCACCCACATACCCCTAATCTAACCCAAACCCCCTTAAAATAACCTAACACTAATCCCCTGAAGATCATCCTACCTTGAGTCGTCTTCACTCAGCCGAGCAGCGATGGAACCGAAAAGGAGACCCTGAGCGGCAGAAGTTATCCTCCAAGCGGCGCTGAAGAAATCTTCCATCCGATGAAGTGATCCTCCAAGCAGCGCTGAAGAAGTCTTCCATCCGGGCGATGTCATCTTCCAAGAGGCGCTGAAGAAGTCTTCTATCCGGGCGATGTCATCTTCCAAGCGGGGTCTTCAATCTTCATCCCGCCGACGCGGAACATACTTCTTTACCGACGGACTACCGATGAATGAAGGCTCCTTTACGGGACGTCATCCAAGATGGCGTCCCTTCAATTCCGATTGGCTGATAGGATTCTATCAGCCAATCGGAATTAAGGTAGGCTGTTCCAATCAGCCAATAGAATGCAAGCTCAATCTGATTGGCTGATTGGATCAGCCAATCGGATTGAACTTCAATCTGATTGGCTGATTCAATCAGCCAATCAGATTTTTCCTACCTTAATTCCGATTGGCTGATAGAATCCTATCAGCCAATCGGAATTGTAGGGACGCCATCTTGGATGACGTCCCTTAAAGGAGCCTTCATTCGTCGGTAGTCCGTCGGTAAAGAAGGATGTTCCGCGTCGCCGGGATGAAGATTGAAGACCCCGCTTGGGAGACAACTCAAGGTAGGATGATCTTCAGGGGATTAGTGTTAGGTTATTTTAAGGGGGGTTTGGGTTAGATTAGGGGTATGTGGGTGGTGGGTTTTAATGTTGGGGGGGGTTGTATTTTTCTTTTACAGGCAAAAGAGCTGAATTCTTTGGGGCATGCCCCACAAAATGCCCTTTTAAGGGCTGGTGAGGTAAAAGAGCTTTGAACTTTTTTAATTTAGAATAGGGTAGGGCATTTTTTATTTTGGGGGGGGTTGTTATTTTATTAGGGGGCTTAGATTAGGTGTAAGTAGCTTAAAATTGTTGTAATATTTTTAAAATGTTGGTAACTTATTTTTTTTATTTTTTGTAACTTAGCTTTTTTTTATTTTTTGTACTTTAGTTAGTTTATGTAATTGTATTTAATTGTAGTTATTTGTAGTTAATTTATTTAATTAATTTAAAGATAGTGTAGTGTTAGGTTTAATTGTAACTTAGGTTAGGATTTATTTTACAGGTAATTTTGTATTTCTTTTAGCTAGGTAGTTATTAAATAGTTAATAACTATTTAATAACTATTCTAACTAGCTAAAATAAATACAAAGTTACCTGTAAAATAAATATAATTCCTAAAATAGCTACAATGTAATTATTAATTACATTGTAGCTATCTTAGGGTTTATTTTACAGGTAAGTATTTAGTTTTAAATAGGAATAATTTATTAAAGTATAGTGTAGTGTTAGGTGTAATTGTAACTTAGGTTAGTTTTTATTTTACATGTAAATTTAGCTAGATAAGATATTAAATAGTTAATAACTATTTAATAGCTATTGTACCTAGTTAAAATAAATTGAAATTTGCCTGTAAAATAAAAATAAATCCTAAGATAGCTACAATATAATTATTATTTATATTGTAGCTATATTAGGGTTTATTTTAAAGGTAAGTATTTAGTTTTAAATAGGATTAATTTAGTTTATAATATAAATATTATTTAGATTTATTTAATTAATATTTAAGTTAGGGGGGGTAGGGTTAGTGTTAGACTTAGGTTTAGGGGTTAATAAATTTATTACAGTGGCGGCGGTGTAGTGGGGGGCAGGATAGGGGTTAATAAATGTATTATAGGTGGCGACGGTGTAGGGGGGCAGATAAGGGGTTAATACATTTAATATAGGTTGCGGCAGGGTCCGGGAGCGGCGGTTTAGGGGTTAATACATATATTACAGTTGCGGTGGGCTCCGGGAGTGGCGGTTTAGGGGTTAATACATATATTATAGTTGAGGTTGGCTCCGGGAGCGGCGGTTTAGGGGTTAATATGTATAGAGTAGCTTGCGGTGGGCTCCGGGAGCGGCGGTTTAGGGGTTATTATATATAGAATAGCTTGCGGTGGGCTCCAGGAGCGGCGGTTTAGGGGGTAATAACGTTATTTAGTTGCGGCGGTGTAGGGGGGGGACAGATTTGTGGTGTTTAGACTCGGGGTACATGTTAGGGTGTTAGGTGCAGACATCTCCCATAGGAATCAATGGGATGTCTGGCAGCAGCGAACTTGTACTTTCGCTATGGTCAGACTCCCATTGATTCCTATGGGATCCGCCGCCTCCAGGGTGGCGGTTTGAAAACCAGGTAAGCTGGGCCGGAAAAGTGCCGAGCGTACCTGCTAGTTTTTTTATAACTAGCAAAAGTAGTCAGATTGTGCCGCACTTGTGTGCGGAACATCTGGAGTGACGTAAGAATCGATCTGTGTCGGACTGAGTCCGGCGGATCGAAGTTTACGTCACAAAATTCTACTTTTGCCGGTCTCTAGCCTTTGATAACTAAGGCGAATCAGCCTCGCCACAAATACGCTGCGGAATTCCAGCGTATTTGAGGTTGATGGCTTGATAACTAGGCCCCATAGCAACAACCATTACCATAGAAACAAACATTTGCCAAAAATTAAAAATTTAACACCACCCGCTCAAATCCCAAATCACATAGTGTCTGCATACTGCCTATTGAATCCTATTCAAAGGATTCCTAAATCACATAAATTAAAAACTGCAGAAAATAAATAATGAATGTTTTAAAAGTGCAAAGTCACCTAAACCTAGAAGACAAAAAAGCACTTACCTGCAATCTAGCTGTCCGGCAGGAAGACAGCTCACAAGGCGTGGAAGGACACAAGCTCCTAACAGAGACCTGTTGAAAAAAAGAAAAAACAGAGGCCTAGATTATGAGTTGTGCGTTAGCCTTAAAAAGCAGCGTTAAGAGGTCCTAACGCTGCTGTTTACGCCAGCTGGTATTACAAGTCTTGAAGGTACAGGTGTACCGCTCACTTTTTCGGCCAGACTCGGAAATACCGCAAATCCACTTACATAAATTACATATCCTATATTTTCAATGGGACATGCATTACGAGTCTGACCAAAAGTGAGCGGTAGACCCTCTCCTGTCAAGCCTGGTACCGCAATTAAAAGTCAGTAGTTAAGAGTTTTACACTACAACGCTGTAGCATAAAACTCTTAACTAAAGTGCTAAAAAGTATACAAACACCCATAAACTACCTATTAACCCCTAAACCGTGGCCCCCCACATTGCAAACGCTAAAATAAATATTTTAACCCCTAATCTGCCAAACCGGACATCGCCACCACTATAATAAATATATTAACCCCTAAACCGCCGCACTCCCACATCGCAAACACTAGTTAAATATTATTAACCCCTAATCTGCCGGCCCTAACATCGCCGCCACCTACCTAAATTTATTGACCCCTAATCTGCTGCCCCCAACGTCGCCGCCACTATAATAAAGTTATTAACCCCTAAACCTAAGTCTAACCCTAACACCCCCTAACTTAAATATAATTTAAATAAATCTAAATAAAATTACTACAATTAACTAAATTATTCCTATTTAAAACTAAATACTTACCTATAAAATAAACCATAAGCTAGCTACAATATAACTAATAGTTACATTGTAGCTAGCTTAGGGTTTATTTCTATTTTACAGGCAATTTTGTATTTATTTTAACTAGGTAGAATAGTTATTAAATAGTTATTAACTATTTAATAACTACCTAGTTAAAATAAAGACAAATTTACCTGTAAAATAAAACCTAACCTAAGTTACAATTACACCTAACACTACACTATAATTAAATAAATTACCTAAATTAAATACAATTAATTACAATTAAATAAAATTATCTAAAGTACGAATAAAAACAAACACTAAATTACAGAAAATAATAAAGAAATTACAAGATTTTTAAACTAATTACACCTACTATAATCCCCCTAACAAAATAAAAAAGCCCCCCAAAATAAAAAAAATGCTCTACCCTACACTAAATTACAAATAGCCCTTAAAAGGGCCTTTTGTGGGACATTGCCCCAAAGTAATCAGCTCTTTAACCTGAAAAACAAATTACAATTCCCCCCCAACATTAAAACCCACCACCCACACAATCAACCCTACTCTAAAGCCCACTCAATCCCCCCTTAAAAAAACCTAACACTAACCACCTGAAGATCACCTTACCGGGAGACTTCTTCACCCAACCGGGCAGAAGTGGTCCTCCATACGGGCAGAAGTCTTCATCCAAACGGGCAGAAGTGGTCCTCCAGACGGGCAGAAGTCTTCATCCAGACGGCATCTTCTATCTTCATCCATCCGGCGCGGAGTGGTCCATCTTCAAGACATCCGACGCGAAGCATCCTCTTCTGTCCACGCCCGACGATGGAATGAAGGTTCCTTTAAATGATGTCATCCAAGATGGCGTCCCTTCAATTCCTATTGGCTGATAGAATTCTATCAGCCAATCGGAATTAAGGTAGAAAAAATCCTATTGGTTGATGCAATCAGCCAATAGGATTGAAGTTCAATCCTATTGGCTGATGCAATCAGCCAATAGGATTGAGCTGGCATTCTATTGACTGTTCCAATCAGCCAATAGAATGTCAGTTCAATCCTATTGGCTGATGCAATCAGCCAATAGGATTTTTTCTACCTTAATTCCAATTGGCTGATAGAATTCTATTTAGATTAGGGTGGGCACTTTGTAAAACAGCTAAATGCCCTTTTAAGGGCAATGCTGAAACAAATGCCCTTTTCAGGGCAATGGGTAGTTTAGATTTTTTAGTGTTATGTTCTTTTATTTTGGGGGGTTTGGTGGGTGGGGGGTTTTACAGTTAGGGGGGACTTATTTTTAATGTAAAATAGCTGATTTCTTTAGGGCAATGTCCTACAAAAAGCTCTTTTAAGGGATATTGGTAGTTTAGCATTAGATTAGGGGGTGTTTTTATTTTAGGAGGGGCTTTTTTATTTTCATAGGGATTAGGTTTAATTTTTCAAACTTTGGTCATTTTGGTTTTTTATTTTCGGTAATATTAGATTTTTTTTATTTTCTGTAACTTTAGCGTAATTTAATTTTTTAATTTTTGGGGGTTAGACAGTTTTTTTTTAAATATATATATATTTTTTTAGATTAGGGATGGGCAGCAAAACAGCTGAATGCCCTTTTAAGGGCAATGCCCATACAAATGCCCTGTTCAGGGCAATGGATAGATTAGGTTTTTTAGTAATTGGTTTACTTATTTTGAGGGGTTTGGTGGGTGGTGGGTTTTAATGTTAGGGGGGGCTTAGACTTTTTGGTAACTGCAAAAGAGCTGTTTAACTTAGGGCAATGCCCAACAAAAAGCCATTTTACGGGCTATTGGTAGTTTAGCATTAGATTAGGGGGTATTTTTATTTTGGGGGGGCTTTTTAATTTTCATAGGGATTAGGTTTAATTTTTTTATTTTTGATAAAAAATACTAAATTACAAAAAGTAAAAAAATACTAAATTACAAAAAAATAACAAACTAATTATCAAAAATAAAAACAATTACACCTAATCTAATAGCCCTATAAAAATAAAAAAAAACCTAGCCTACAATAAACTACCAATAGCCCTTAAAAGGGCCTTTTGTAGGGCACTGCCCTAAAGAAATCATCACTTTTACCTGAAAAAAATACAAAGATTCCGACAACAGTAAAACCCACCACCCAACCAACCCCCCATAAAAAACCTAACTAACAAAAACCTAAGCTACCCATTGCCCTGAAAATAGCATTTCCCTTAAAAGGGCATTCAGCTCTTTTCTTGCCCTAAAAAGGGCATTTAGCTCTTTTAAGAAAAGCCCAAACCCTAATCTAAAAAAAAAACCCACCCAAAAAAAAGTTAAAAAAACCTAACACTAACCCCCGAGTTTTGTTGCGCAAAACTCATTACTACTGGTCTCAGATTGCACAATGGATTGTGTCGGTATAGGCTGTACCGCAAGCATTTTAGCCTCACCGCACAACTTGTAATGGTAGCGCTATGGAAATCCCATGCAAAAAATGTAATTTGTTTGAGTGCGGGACTGACGTTGCATTACAGGCTAAAATGCTTGCGGTACAGCTATATCGACAAGACTCGTAATGGCTGTGTTACTGTTTTAACGCTGAAATGGCCATTTTTTCAGCGTTAAAACACAAATGCAGAACTTGAAATCTAGGTGATTGTAAGCACCACCTTACAACTTCCTAACTGCTTAAAAGCCACCACTAATCTGTGGCAGAGATGGACATGGACTATGGCTATACCCAAATCCTTGCTCGCAGGGAAAACTATCCCCATAAAAGATTTAATTTCTTCAGACACCAAACTTCCCTGCCTCCATTGATAGAAGCAAAGAGAATGACTGGGGATTATGGGAAGGGGAGTGTTATTTAACAGCTTTGCTCTGGTGCTCTTTGCCACCTCCTGCTGGCCAGGAGAAATATTCCCACTAGTAATTGATAACTTTGTGGACTCATATCTTAGGAAAAAAAAAAATATTTTCAAGTAGACTGTCCCTGAATAGACTAAATAACAGGGAGTCAGATCTGCTTATGCTCATAACTGGCAGAATGCAACTTAAGAGTGGAGACATTTTTGAAACTTATCTCCCTGAGGGCAGGGGCTACAGTGAGAAATTCTAACTGCTAATTTTGTAAGAAGTTAGATCCTTACTATTTTTTTTTTATCACAATCTGTTTCTTTTTATCCTTACTATTTTTTTTTTTTTTTTTACACAATCTGTTTCATTTTATGCTTACATGATTCTATACATTTGTTTTTATTAAAGGAGCACTGCTTAAAGGGACACTGAACCCAATTTTTTTTCTTTTGTGATTCAGATAGAGCATGATATTTTAAGCAACTTTCTAATTTACTCCTATTATCAAATTGTCTTCATTCTCTTGGAATCTTTATTTGAAATGCAAGAATGTAAGTATAGATGCCGACCCATTTTCGGTGAACAACCTGGTTGTTCTGTGAACAACCTGTTCTTGCTGAACAACCTGTTCTTGCTGATTGGTGGATAAAGAGTTCTGAACCATACAAAAGCTTAGATGCCTTCTTTATCAAATAAAGATAGCAAGAGAACGAAGAAAAATTGATAATAGGAGTAAATTAGAAAGTTGCTTAAAATTGCATGCTCTATCTGAATCCCAAAAGAAATAATTTGGGTTCAGTGTCTCTTACCTTAAAAGGGCATTTTGTGGGGCATGCCCCAAAGAATTCAGCTCTTTTGCCTGTAAAAGAAAAATACAACCCCCCAACATTAAAACCCACCACCCACATACCCCTAATCTAACCCAAACCCCCCTTAAAATAACCTAACACTAATCCCCTGAAGATCATCCTACCTTGAGTCGTCTTCACTCAGCCGAGCAGCGATGGAACCGAAAAGGAGACCCTGAGCGGCAGAAGTTATCCTCCAAGCGGCGCTGAAGAAATCTTCCATCCGATGAAGTGATCCTCCAAGCAGCGCTGAAGAAGTCTTCCATCCGGGCGATGTCATCTTCCAAGAGGCGCTGAAGAAGTCTTCTATCCGAGCGATGTCATCTTCCAAGCGGGGTCTTCAATCTTCATCCCGCCGACGCGGAACATCCTTCTTTACCGACGGACTACCGATGAATGAAGGCTCCTTTAAGGGACGTCATCCAAGATGGCGTCCCTTCAATTCCGATTGGCTGATAGGATTCTATCAGCCAATCGGAATTAAGGTAGGAAAAATCTGATTGGCTGATTGAATCAGCCAATCAGATTGAAGTTCAATCCGATTGGCTGATCCAATCAGCCAATCAGATTGAGCTCGCATTCTATTGGCTGTTCCAATCAGCCAATAGAATGCAAGCTCAATCTGATTGGCTGATTGGATCAGCCAATCGGATTGAACTTCAATCTGATTGGCTGATTCAATCAGCCAATCAGATTTTTCCTACCTTAATTCCGATTGGCTGATAGAATCCTATCAGCCAATCGGAATTGTAGGGACGCCATCTTGGATGACGTCCCTTAAAGGAGCCTTCATTCGTCGGTAGTCCGTCGGTAAAGAAGGATGTTCCGCGTCGCCGGGATGAAGATTGAAGACCCCGCTTGGGAGACGACTCAAGGTAGGATGATCTTCAGGGGATTAGTGTTAAGTTATTTTAAGGGGGGGTTTGGGTTAGATTAGGGGTATGTGGGTGGTGGGTTTTAATGTTGGGGGGGTTGTATTTTTCTTTTACAGGCAAAAGAGCTGAATTCTTTGGGGCATGCCCCACAAAATGCCCTTTTAAGGGCTGGTGAGGTAAAAGAGCTTTGAACTTTTTTAATTTAGAATAGGGTAGGGCATTTTTTATTTTGGGGGGGTTTGTTATTTTATTAGGGGGCTTAGATTAGGTGTAAGTAGCTTAAAATTGTTGTAATATTTTTAAAATGTTGGTAACTTATTTTTTTTATTTTTTGTAACTTAGCTTTTTTTATTTTTTGTACTTTAGTTAGTTTATGTAATTGTATTTAATTGTAGTTATTTGTAGTTAATTTATTTAATTAATTTAAAGATAGTGTAGTGTTAGGTTTAATTGTAACTTAGGTTAGGATTTATTTTACAGGTAATTTTGTATTTCTTTTAGCTAGGTAGTTATTAAATAGTTAATAACTATTTAATAACTATTCTAACTAGCTAAAATAAATACAAAGTTACCTGTAAAATAAATATAATTCCTAAAATAGCTACAATGTAATTATTAATTACATTGTAGCTATCTTAGGGTTTATTTTACAGGTAAGTATTTAGTTTTAAATAGGAATAATTTATTAAAGTAAAGTGTAGTGTTAGGTGTAATTGTAACTTAGGTTAGTTTTTATTTTACATGTAAATTTAGCTAGATAAGATATTAAATAGTTAATAACTATTTAATAGCTATTGTACCTAGTTAAAATAAATTGAAATTTGCCTGTAAAATAAAAATAAATCCTAAGATAGCTACAATATAATTATTATTTATATTGTAGCTATATTAGGGTTTATTTTAAAGGTAAGTATTTAGTTTTAAATAGGATTAATTTAGTTTATAATATAAATATTATTTAGATTTATTTAATTAATATTTAAGTTAGGGGGGGTAGGGTTAGTGTTAGATTTAGGTTTAGGGGTTAATAAATTTATTACAGTGGCGGCGGTGTAGTGGGGGGCAGGATAGGGGTTAATAAATGTATTATAGGTGGCGACGGTGTAGAGGGGCAGATAAGGGGTTAATACATTTAATATAGGTTGCGGCAGGGTCCGGGAGCGGCGGTTTAGGGGTTAATACATATATTACAGTTGCGGTGGGCTCCGGGAGTGGCGGTTTAGGGGTTAATACATATATTATAGTTGCGGTTGGCTCCGGGAGCGGCGGTTTAGGGGTTAATATGTATAGAGTAGCTTGCGGTGGGCTCCGGGAGCGGCGGTTTAGGGGTTAATATATATAGAATAGCTTGCGGTGGGCTCCAGGAGCGGCGGTTTAGGGGGTAATAACTTTATTTAGTTGCGGCGGTGTAGGGGGGGGACAGATTTGTGGTGTTTAGACTCGGGGTACATGTTAGGGTGTTAGGTGCAGACATCTCCCATAGGAATCAATGGGATGTCTGGCAGCAGCGAACTTGTACTTTCGCTATGGTCAGACTCCCATTGATTCCTATGGGATCCGCCGCCTCCAGGGTGGCGGTTTGAAAACCAGGTAAGCTGGGCCGGAAAAGTGCTGAGCGTACCTGCTAGTTTTTTTATAACTAGCAAAAGTAGTCAGATTGTGCCGCACTTGTGTGCGGAACATCTGGAGTGACGTAAGAATCGATCTGTGTCGGACTGAGTCCGGCGGATCGAAGTTTACGTTACAAAATTCTACTTTTGCCGGTCTCTAGCCTTTGATAACTAAGGCGAATCAGCCTCGCCACAAATACGCTGCGGAATTCCAGCGTATTTGAGGTTGACGGCTTGATAACTAGGCCCCATAGCAACAACCATTACCACAGAAACAAACATTTGCCAAAAATTAAAAATTTAACAGCACCCGCTCAAATCCCAAATCACATAGTGTCTGCATACTGCCTATTGAATCCTATTCAAAGGATTCCTAAATCACATAAATTAAAAACTGCAGAAAATAAATAATGAATGTTTTAAAAGTGCAAAGTCACCTAAACCTAGAAGACAAAAAAGCACTTACCTGCAATCTAGCTGTCCGGCAGGAAGACAGCTCACAAGGCGTGGAAGGACACAAGCTCCTAACAGAGACCTGTTGAAAAAAAGAAAAAACAGAGGCCTAGATTATGAGTTGTGCGTTAGCCTTAAAAAGCAGCGTTAAGAGGTCCTAACGCTGCTTTTTACGCCAGCTGGTATTACAAGTCTTGAAGGTACAGGTGTACCGCTCACTTTTTCGGCCAGACTCGGAAATACCGCAAATCCACTTACATAAATTACATATCCTATATTTTCAATGGGACTTGCATTACGAGTCTGACCAAAAGTGAGCGGTAGACCCTCTCCTGTCAAGCCTGGTACCGCAATTAAAAGTCAGTAGTTAAGAGTTTTACACTACAACGCTGTAGCATAAAACTCTTAACTAAAGTGCTAAAAAGTATACAAACACCCATAAACTACCTATTAACCCCTAAACCGTGGCCCCCCACATTGCAAACACTAAAATAAATATTTTAACCCCTAATCTGCCAAACCGGACATCGCCACCACTATAATAAATATATTAACCACTAAACCGCCGCACTCCCACATCGCAAACACTAGTTAAATATTATTAACCCCTAATCTGCCGGCCCTAACATCGCCGCCACCTACCTAAATTTATTAACCCCTAATCTGCCGTCCCCAACGTCGCCGCCACTATAATATAGTTATTAACCCCTAAACCTAAGTCTAACCCTAACACCCCCTAACTTAAATATAATTTAAATAAATCTAAATAAAATTACTACAATTAACTAAATTATTCCTATTTAAAACTAAATACTTACCTATAAAATAAACCATAAGCTAGCTACAATATAACTAATAGTTACATTGTAGCTAGCTTAGGGTTTATTTCTATTTTACAGGCAATTTTGTATTTATTTTAACTAGGTAGAATAGTTATTAAATAGTTATTAACTATTTAATAACTACCTAGTTAAAATAAAGACAAATGTACCTGTAAAATAAAACCTAACCTAAGTTACAATTACACCTAACACTACACTATAATTAAATAAATTACCTAAATTAAATACAATTAATTACAATTAAATAAAATTATCTAAAGTACGAATAAAAACAAACACTAAATTACAGAAAATAATAAAGAAATTACAAGATTTTTAAACTAATTACACCTACTATAATCCCCCTAACAAAATAAAAAAGCCCCCCAAAATAAAAAAAATGCTCTACCCTACACTAAATTACAAATAGCCCTTAAAAGGGCCTTTTGTGGGACATTGCCCCAAAGTAATCAGCTCTTTAACCTGAAAAACAAATTACAATTCCCCCCCAACATTAAAACCCACCACCCACACAATCAACCCTACTCTAAAGCCCACCCAATCCCCCCTTAAAAAAAACTAACACTAACCACCTGAAGATCACCTTACCGGGAGACTTCTTCACCCAACCGGGCAGAAGTGGTCCTCCATACGGGCTGAAGTCTTCATCCAAACGGGCAGAAGTGGTCCTCCAGACGGGCAGAAGTCTTCATCCAGACGGCATCTTCTATCTTCATCCATCCGGCACGGAGTGGTCCATCTTCAAGACATCCGACGCGAAGCATCCTCTTCTGTCCACGCCCGACGATGGAATGAAGGTTCCTTTAAATGATGTCATCCAAGATGGCGTCCCTTCAATTCCTATTGGCTGATAGAATTCTATCAGCCAATCGGAATTAAGGTAGAAAAAATCCTATTGGTTGATGCAATCAGCCAATAGGATTGAAGTTCAATCCTATTGGCTGATGCAATCAGCCAATAGGATTGAGCTGGCATTCTATTGACTGTTCCAATCAGCCAATAGAATGTCAGTTCAATCCTATTGGCTGATGCAATCAGCCAATAGGATTTTTTCTACCTTAATTCCAATTGGCTGATAGAATTCTATTTAGATTAGGGTGGGCACTTTGTAAAACAGCTAAATGCCCTTTTAAGGGCAATGCTGAAACAAATGCCCTTTTCAGGGCAATGGGTAGTTTAGATTTTTTAGTGTTATGTTCTTTTATTTTGGGGGGTTTGGTGGGTGGGGGGTTTTACAGTTAGGGGGGACTTATTTTTAATGTAAAATAGCTGATTTCTTTAGGGCAATGTCCTACAAAAAGCTCTTTTAAGGGATATTGGTAGTTTAGCATTAGATTAGGGGGTGTTTTTATTTTAGGAGGGGCTTTTTTATTTTCATAGGGATTAGGTTTAATTTTTCAAACTTTGGTCATTTTGGTTTTTTATTTTCGGTAATATTAGATTTTTTTTATTTTCTGTAACTTTAGCGTAATTTAAATTTAGGTTTAATTTTTTAATTTTTGGGGGTTAGACAGTTTTTTAAATATATATATATTTTTTTAGATTAGGGATGGGCAGCAAAACAGCTGAATGTCCTTTTAAGGGCAATGCCCATACAAATGCCCTGTTCAGGGCAATGGATAGATTAGGTTTTTTTAGTAATTGGTTTACTTATTTTGAGGGGTTTGGTGGGTGGTGGGTTTTAATGTTAGGGGGGGCTTAGACTTTTTGGTAACTGCAAAAGAGCTGTTTAACTTAGGGCAATGCCCAACAAAAAGCCATTTTACGGGCTATTGGTAGTTTAGCATTAGATTAGGGGGTGTTTTTATTTGGGGGGGCTTTTTAATTTTCATAGGGATTAGGTTTAATTTTTTTATTTTTGATAAAAAATACTAAATTACAAAAAGTAAAAAAATACTAAATTACAAAAAAATAACAAACTAATTAATCAAAAATAAAAACAATTACACCTAATCTAATAGCCCTATAAAAATAAAAAAAAACCTAGCCTACAATAAACTACCAATAGCCCTTAAAAGGGCCTTTTGTAGGGCACTGCCCTAAAGAAATCATTACTTTTACCTGAAAAAAATACAAAGATTCCCACAACAGTAAAACCCACCACCAAACCAACCCCCCAAAATAAAAAACCTAACTAACAAAAACCTAAGCTACCCATTGCCCTGAAAATAGCATTTCCCTTAAAAGGGCATTCAGCTCTTTTCTTGCCCTAAAAAGGGCATTTAGCTCTTTTAAGAAAAGCCCAAACCCTAATCTAAAAAAAAAACCCACCCAAAAAAAGTTAAAAAAACCTAACACTAACCCCCGAGTTTTGTTGCGCAAAACTCATTACTACTGGTCTCAGATTGCACAATGGATTGTGTCGGTATAGGCTGTACCGCAAGCATTTTAGCCTCACCGCACAACTTGTAATGGTAGCGCTATGGAAATCCCATGCAAAAAATGTAATTTGTTTGAGTGCGGGACTGACGTTGCATTACAGGCTAAAATGCTTGCGGTACAGCTATATCGACAAGACTCGTAATGGCTGTGTTACTGTTTTAACGCTGAAATGGCCATTTTTTCAGCGTTAAAACACAAATGCAGAACTTGAAATCTAGGTGATTGTAAGCACCACCTTACAACTTCCTAACTGCTTAAAAGCCACCACTAATCTGTGGCAGAGATGGACATGGACTATGGCTATACCCAAATCCTTGCTCGCAGGGAAAACTATCCCCATAAAAGATTTAATTTCTTCAGACACCAAACTTCCCTGCCTCCATTGATAGAAGCAAAGAGAATGACTGGGGATTATGGGAAGGGGAGTGGTATTTAACAGCTTTGCTCTGGTGCTCTTTGCCACCTCCTGCTGGCCAGGAGAAATATTCCCACTAGTAATTGATAACTTTGTGGACTCATATCTTAGGAAAAAAAAAAAAAATATTTTCAAGTAGACTGTCCCTGAATAGACTAAATAAACAGGGAGTCAGATCTGCTTATGCTCATAACTGGCAGAATGCAACTTAAGAGTGGAGACATTTTTGAAACTTATCTCCCTGAGGGCAGGGGCTACAGTGAGAAATTCTAACTGCTAATTTTGTAAGAAGTTAGATCCTTACTATTTTTTTTTATCACAATCTGTTTCTTTTTATCCTTACTATTTTTTTATTTTTTTTTTACACAATCTGTTTCTTTTTATGCTTACATGATTCTATACATTTGTTTTTATTAAAGGAGCACTGCTTAAAGGGACACTGAACCCAATTTTTTTTCTTTTGTGATTCAGATAGAGCATGATATTTTAAGCAACTTTCTAATTTACTCCTATTATCAAATTGTCTTCATTCTCTTGGAATCTTTATATGAAATGCAAGAATGTAAGTATAGATGCCGACCCATTTTCGGTGAACAACCTGTTCTTGCTGAACAACCTGTTCTTGCTGATTGGTGGATAAAGAGTTCTGAACCATACAAAAGCTTAGATGCCTTCTTTATCAAATAAAGATAGCAAGAGAACGAAGAAAAATTGATAATAGGAGTAAATTAGAAAGTTGCTTAAAATTGCATGCTCTATTTGAATCCCAAAAGAAATAATTTGGGTTCAGTGTCTCTTTAATATCCCTTTATACATTCTCAACCAATGAGCACTACCAGCAAATATACAACTGATACTGTTGAAGATTAAATCTAACTTTAAAAAGCTTTAACTTTATATATTATCAGGCACAAAAGAACATTTCAAAATGTTTTAGTGCTGGTTAATTAATAAGGATGATAGAAAAAAGGTCCCTTTAATTCTATAAAAAATTAGTAGCTATTATCACATAACTAAAGTGATTCAACCTGATTTTAGTTTTTTAGATAAAAGTCAATGAAGCAGAGAAGCCCGGTGGTAATTGGCTTGTGTGGTGTTTTATTTATAGATAGTTAGTACTTTTACATAACCAGTGAAAAGGTTTTGATTGTCAATAAGTGGCAGGGAGCAGTTTTTCCTTTTGTAACAACGACTGTGATTGCAATTCAATAACCTCATTTTCTGCCAAGCACAACAGGTTAAAATGACTTATTCTTCAAATGTTTCCTACTTGGTCTTTGATGTATAAATTTACTTCTCAATTTAGCTGCTATTTCTGCATTTTGAAGGTCTGGATTATAGCAGACTGAGGCCACCAATGGAAATCTGACAATGAAAAAAAGCTACCCATGCTAATTGAACAGTTATAATTATGCAACTTTATATAATTTTACCCATAAGCCAGATGGTGCAGATCAGTTGGAGAGGTCACAATCCAAAGTTATGCACATTTTTGGCTCGCTGACATAAATCAATCCCAGTAAAATTAGAGAACAAAGTGCGGGGGGATTTTGTTGCCAAAAAAATGCCCCATCTCTATGCCTTTATAGTCTTCCTTTAACTTATCCAGTCAACATTTAAAGTTTAACATTGTTAGTATCATTGTTCACATCTATTTAAATAACATCTGTTTTACATGTAATGTGTACAGTAATGTTTCAATGTATAGCTCTTTTTCTTGCCCTGTAAAAAAATGTGTTTCAAATGTAAAATAATCAGATTAAGGAACTAACAAGGCACTTAGAAATTATTATTGCCTGCTTAATATATATATATATATATATATATATGTGTGTGTGTGTGTGTGTGTTTGTGTGTATGTGTGTAAAGAAAACTGAACACTTTTCTCTCTAACATTAATCTATCCAACCACACTTTTTCCCACATTGTGATAGATTACACATAGAGCACTAATTTATTGCTGCTCGCCCGTAGACAGGCAAATTCGCTGTTTACGGGCATGCTATAAATAACCAGCCATTATGAGTGGCTGATTATTGCTACTGTGAGCTTGCAATAGCAACTAGCGCTCCGAAAATTACCCAGAGAACAGATCTCTGGTTAGTTTTCTAAATGTGCCCCAATTGCCCCCAAAGTAAATTGTGTAGTTGTCAGGGTGCCAGGAATCAGACTGAGACAAGAAGCGCAAAAATAATCACACCTTTATTAATAGCAAAAAATAATAAAAAGTCCACAAGTCAATTAACAAGCCAGGAATCAAAACCAGAACTGGTAGTCAGACGAGCCGAGTCAGGAGTCGAAGCGAATAGTCGGACGAGCCGGAATCAGGAACAAGAAGAACAGCAGAGTCAGGAACAAGTCAGGCATCAGGAACCAGGAGGGATGTCAGACAGCCAGGTAATACACCGGAGCTCTCACAAACAGGTCTGAGACAACGCAAGGGCAAAGCATACTACACAGAGGCCCTTTAAATAATAAGTGATGACATCACAATTCTGAGACTGCATCCTGTCTCACACGGATGATGCACACCAGTCTGGCCATAAAAGGAAGTGCAGGAAATGAGCAGCATCACACAGTATGCACCAGGGTCAGCAAGAGAGGTGAGTAAAATGGCTGCCAGCAGCACATGGCAAACAGATAAGGGAAAAACCCTGACAGTAGTGCATTATGTAAAATAATAAAATAATAGCATCTTTATTTGTTTTTTTAAAACTGAATGAAGCCGTTTTTAGGGGTTAGATTTTGCGAGTGTTGGCATTTGGTATTAAAAAGTGCCTTTACATTGTGGTCTATGGGGAACTGGGCATTTTCTGTAAATATATATGTATATGCTTATATAAATAATTTTTTTGTGTTAATACATGTATATACACATATTAAAAATCATAAATATATATGTATATAAGCATATAAATATATATTGAAAATCTGCTGCACTAGGTTCTCATACCATGTCTCACGGTATGAGAACGAGGCTCCCATTGGAGCCTATGGAAGCGCGTTCTTGTGTGCAATACGAACGAGGTATAGCACCTAGCTTGTAATACCAGCGCACATTTGCGTTTGCTGGCATTACT
This sequence comes from Bombina bombina, assembly GCF_027579735.1. Lineage (NCBI taxonomy): Eukaryota > Metazoa > Chordata > Amphibia > Anura > Bombinatoridae > Bombina > Bombina bombina. The sequence continues at coordinate 78,381,664 of NC_069502.1, forward strand.
AAGTAGAGCACACATATTAATGCTCTTAATTCATCAAGGCATTTCTAAGTCATAAACTCTAATGTTAGACTTTGAATATGTTCAAATTGAATGTCTAATTTCTCCTATTCTTAAACTCTTAAAAAATAATATTTATATATATATATATATATATATATATATAGTAGAGTAGAAAACAGCACTCTCTGGACTTTAGTTTTAAACAAATAGTTTAATTGGTAACGTTTCGGGGAATGCTCCCCTTCATCAGACCAACAACATACAAGTGAATCAAACATTTAAACATACATAGACCCCTCCCCCTAGTGCAAAAACCGCCAAAAGTTGGTTGTCAAGGCAACCAAAAAGACAATACAAAGTAAATACTAATAGTATAGCAACAAACACATTAAAGAACCCAAAAATGCATAATTAAGTGTTTCCTGGACAGAAGGCAGATACACAAAGAGCACTTGGAATATATAATGCATGTCAGTGGAACCAGCCAAATATCTGGTAGTACAGTCTTGTATATAAGCAGAAGAAATCACAAAATATAATCCAGCCTCTAACTGTATAGATATATCTTCCCTAACACAATTTTAAGGCCAGTGATCCAATTTATACAAATGACCCATAACATCCATATTCACTTTATATATCTTAAGTAATCCAATGTTTCACATAGTAAAGACACAATGGCAATAATTTGCATAAATGTCAGATTACCAATTCCCCAATTATAGAGTCATAAACTTGCTTCTGTCACCCCTTATTATTATTTATTTCTAGGTAACATCAGTAAAGACCCAAATAACATTGATAGAACTAGCGGAACGTGAGTGTACCTCAGAGATGTCAGCCCGTATGTCAGTGTCCGGTACAGACCCGTGTCTGTGCTTACAGTTTGCACTGTGCATCGCACAGTTTAGTAGTGCGCATGCGTATCGCTCCGGGGGGGTCCGCCCCCGATAGTCCAAAGCAGGGCTCCCAGTTGGCTCTAATGGACAAGCCCCTACATGGGTAACAGCAAGATAGTAACCAAAGGGCTGTGGCGGTATCGGTATTGGGCCAAATATAGTGTTTAATCAGAGGGCCGCTTTTCTAACACAGCATCGGTCAGCCAATCTAGTAATAAGAAGTATGGACAATATGTAGAGTACAAGGAGCCGTACATAGGGGAGTGAGCTATACGTGGGCGGTCCAGAATAGGAGAATAAGCACACAAAGTGCTCTATACAAACCCCCATAGGCTAATATATATGTCTAATCCTCAGATTACTGAGTGACCCAGCCCGTGTTAGTCAAACATACAGGACAAGTGTAGATCTGTCATATCCCGAGCGGTAGTTGTGCTCAGCCCCGGACATACATTCTAATTGGCATCTCGATACGGTGTAACAGAGTAGCAAGGTAGACCACACAGTAACAAAAAAAACGGGTAACATAAAAATAGGTTACGTCAAAAATTGCTTAAAACCTATGCACGAGAAAGACATGATATGGTGTATGGTGCAATGTTATACTTCATAATCATAATAGAACAAAAAAGTTCAAAATATTCTTACATCATACCAGGCTAGGTGGCCATAATAAAGACAGCTCCAGGAAATACATTACGTATTAGATTCACAGGGAGAGTTAAATGGAGAATATATGGGAACTATATGTAAAAGGAATGACCCATCATAGTCTATACACCGTACTATATTACTGGATGGCATCATGTTTGGTTCTCTCAAGGCCCCCCATATACAAGGTAAACAAGGGTAGATGTATAAGAAGTGTGACCCAAGCAATCACATCAACTTAAATGTGATATATACAGTGCATAATGTAACAGCAACAGTCCAATACCTGAATAAAGCACATCATAGAAAAACATCATAAAAAATCATAGAAATCAATGCCAGTCTATTCCCATATTCAAACCTCTGGGGTGTATGGTGTCCAGTTTAAAGATCCACTCAGCTTCTTTCTGTAGGAGACGGGTGTCCCTATCACCACCCCTAGGGAGTGGGGGTACGTGGTCAATAAGCTTGAATCTAAGATCAGCCACAGAATGACCCTTCTCCATGAAATGTTTGGCCACCGGCTGATCACTCTTCCCTTTTTCAATTGCTGTCCGGATGGAACTCCTATGATTGGCCATCCTTTTCTTGATGTCGTCTGAGGTTTTACCAATGTAAAATAGGCCACAGCTGGAATTCAGCATATATACCACAAATTTTGTGGTACACGTAAGGTAGTGCTTAATCCTATAGTTTGTATTGTTGTGTGGATGTCTGAACTGTTTGCATTGCAACATGGAGTTGCACGTCACACAGCTAGGGCATTTATAGGAACCCCTTTTGGTAATTGGTGTTACCTTATTGTAGCTATCAATAGGGTCCGTTTTCATTAGAATATCTTTCAGGTTTCTTCCCCTTTTGTACCCAATCCTGGGTGGTCCATAGTGCTGATACAGTAGTGATAGGTCTGTCTGAACAATATCCCATTTTTCTTTCAAAGTTACCCCCAGTGTCCTTGTGCTGGGAGTGTATGCTGTGACAAAATTCATTCTCTTCTGGTGGTCTTTCTTAGTAATCTCCAAGTTCACCTGGGACCTTGCTTCTCTTACAATGTTGTCTTTGTATCCTCTGCTGTAGAATCTTAGTTCCATTTCTCTTAATTGTAACTCCCTCTTCTCGTCAGATGTATTGTTACGGCAGACTCTTAGCATTTGTGCCCTGGGGATCGCCTTTATGAGTGATCTAGGATGGTAACTGGAAGCATGCAGCAGGGTATTTCTGTCAGTAGTCTTCTTGAATAGAGTAGTCCCAAGTCTGTTGTCAACCTTATAGATTCTTAGATCAAGGAAATCCACTTCACTGTAACTGGAAACTTCTTTCAGTTGAACCTGTCCCCCTATTTCATTCAGGGATACGACCCACTCACCAAAGGACTCAATCATTCCACGCCAGACTACCATGATATCATCAATGTACCGCTTGTAAAAATGTACCTGTTGGTTGTCATACACTTTGAATATATTCTCTTCAACATGCTCCATAAAAAGATTTGCAAATGCAGGTGCCATATTCGAGCCCATGGCTGTTCCCATGAGCTGCAGATAAAATCTTCTCTCAAATTTAAAATAGTTCAGTTTGAGACATAAGTATAGGAGTTCAACAATAAAGCTGGTTGGTGGTCCCACATAGGGGCATCTCTCAAGGCAGTTGGTGATTATCCCCATCCCCATTTCGTGCGGTATAATGGTGTTTAAACTTGTGACATGAAGGTTAGCAAGCACGTCACCTGGTTGTATGTCAGACATTTCGGTCAGATATGAGATAAGGGCAGAGGAGTCACGTAGGTACGACCGCATATTCACAACCAATGGTTGTAGCAAAGAGTCAACATACTTCACCAAGGGCTGTAACACTGACCCCCGTGCTGACACTATGGGGCGTCCAGGTGGGTGTACCAGTTGCTTGTGTACCTTTGGTAACGTATATAATATTGGTCTCACTGGATTGTCTGTAGTCAACCATTCTTTAGTAGTTGAGTCTATCCAGTTCATTCGTGCAGCATGTTACCCATTTTTTTTGTTACTGTGTGGTCTACCTTGCTACTCTGTTACACCGTATCGAGATGCCAATTAGAATGTATGTCCGGGGCTGAGCGCAACTACCGCTCAGGATATGACAGATCTACACTTGTCCTGTATGTTTGACTAACACGGGCTGGGTCACTCAGTAATCTGAGGATTAGACCTATATATTAGCCTATGGGGGTTTTGTATAGAGCACTTTGTGTGCTTATTCTCCTATTCTGGACCGCCCACGTATAGCTCACTCCCCTATGTATGGCTCCTTGTACTCTACATATAGTCCATACTTCTTATTACTAGATTGGCTGACCGATGCTGTGTTAGAAAAGGGGCCCTCTGATTAAACACTATATTTGGCCCAATACCGATACCGCCACAGCCCGTTGGTTACTATCTTAGAGCCAACTGGGAGCCCTGCTTTGGACTATCGGGGGCGGACCCCCCCGGAGCGATACGCATGCGCACTACTAAACTGTGCGATGCACAGTGCAAACTGTAAGCACAGACACTGGTCTGTACCGGACACTGCCGTACAGGCTGACATCTCTGAGGTACACTCATGTTCCGCTAGTTCTATCACTGTTATTTGGGTCTTTACTGATGTTACCTAGAAATAAATAATAATAAGGGGTGACAGAAGCAAGTTTATGACTCTATAATTGGGGAATTGGTAATCTGACATTTATGCAAATTATTGCCATTGTGTCTTTACTATGTGAAACATTGGATTACTTAAGATATATAAAGTGAATATGGATGTTATGGGTCATTTGTATAAATTGGATCACTGGCCTTAAAATTGTGTTATGGAAGATATATCTATACAGTTAGAGGCTGGATTATATTTTGTGATTTCTTCTGCTTATATACAAGACTGTACTACCAGATATTTGGCTGGTTCCACTGACATGCAATATATATTCCAAGTGCTCTTTGAGTATCTGCCTTCTGTCCAGGAAACACTTAATTATGCATTTTTGGGTTCTTTAATGTGTTTGTTGCTATACTATTAGTATTTACTTTGTATTGTCTTTTTGGTTGCCTTGACAACCAACTTTTGGCGGTTTTTGCACTAGGGGGAGGGGTCTATGTATGTTTAAATGTTTGATTCACTTGTATGAGCATTCCCCCGAAACGTTACCAATTAAACTATTTGTTTAAAACTAAAGTCCAGAGAGTGCTGTTTTCTACTCTACTACATTTCATCTACTCTAGCACCCTGGCCCTTGGAGAACTGTTTGTGAGAGTGCAACTGACTCTTTTTGCCTATATATATATATATATATATATATATATATATATATATATATATATATATATATATATATATATATACATACACACACACACACACATTACACACACATATATACTGTATATATATAATCTACTGTATATACCGGGAGCTTGTGTCCATATGAGGGTGTTTTTGTGTGGTAGCTTTCAACCTCCTTCCTTCAGTAGCATCCATGATAGCGTGTAGGAATTACATGTGTCTGAATTCCACCTGTACTTCTGATTGCTCCGCTTCCTCACCCGAGGATTGGTCACACAGTTTCAGTGCCTGAAAGACTTTACACTCTGTTGCAAGCCAGCAGACTTGGCTTGTTGTTTGGCTGTCAGTGTAATTTGTCAGTGTAATTTGCTGTTACTCCTGCAGCATTTTGAAATCAATTATATTTATGCTGCTGAATGAAGGAGGTTTAAAGCTACCATAGAAAAACACACTTGTATGGACATGAGCACCCAGTAACGGGAGGCCAGGAAGCCACTGAAGGAGCTTGATGAAGTAACCTCGCTAAGGGTAGCTGAGCCATAAGGTACTCTGTTACTCCGTATCTCCTAAGCTTTTTGAATAAAACCCCAAGTGCAGCTGTGGGCGCATTGGTACCAACAAACAGCTCAAGGAGCATATTTAAAAGGGACTGCAGCCTTTAAAATTAGTGAGCAGGACATTGCTTGAATATAGCAAGACTCTAATCGAGGGGACTGTTTGGGATTATTATTATAGCAGTTTAGACCAGGCACATTTTGAAAAGGTTTAAGACACAAGAGCATGATCTATAGTCAGCAGGAATCATTACCTTTTAATATTTGAGTTTGATATGATTGTGTCATTGTGAGTACAATTAATTAATGGGTTAAACAAGGATTAAACAGACAATAAAAGTAATCTTTAAGAATAAAAAGAGCGCTGATTCCCTTTCTTTATTAAAAGGGAGGAATAACTTCTTCCCTTTATAATCTTTCTTCAAATTGTGTTTTCGATACTTATTTAAAGGGCTAGCACCATTACCTGTACAAGGCAATTTAAATTACTTTTAAAAAAGAATTTGGATTAAAGTATAAACTGTCTCTATCAAACACTTATATATATATATAATGAACAGGTATGTTGAACTGGACTCTGTGAAAATCCCATCTGAACAACAAGTAAGCAAGCACCACAGAATTACTGCAACCACCTTTAATGTGTCAAAATAATGTAACACATAACGTTTTGACCCCTCACAGAGGCCTTGGTCACATGCAAAGTAAAACACAACCTATACCAACACACCCCTATACTAGTGCCTAATATACCCCAAGGAATGACCTGATTCACCGCCAAGAGGACCGCATAACCACTCGCATCAAGTGTGAATGGAAACACATGCAGTGTAATCGTCATCAAAATGGGTCCGTCGTCATGGTGATCGCTAAACAAAAACACCAACATAACAGCTGTGTACTTTGCGGCGTGATATTCAGCCGAACATATGAAGCTCTCTCAGCTGATGTTATAAGTATTTCCGAAAATACCATGGCAACGCATAGACAACGTGGAAAATACATCATATCCAGATTGCAGTGAATCCAAGGATCCCCTGTCATAAAATATATTGCAAGCCTGCAAAACAAAAAATCACTGCAGTAAACTATGAATAATATAGCCAACTTATTACTAGCCAAACTTCTAGTTATACATATTTTAAAGCTATATTACATCTTATCCGCATGTGTAGCAAATATGCTAAAGAGTTATAGCAAACAGCAAATATTAGAAACAAAAATAATAAAAACGCAAAACGCAATATGCCCCAAAGATATGGTAGAAACATTGGAGGAAAGGAAAACAACAGTCCTATTTGTAGAAGCAACTGTAGTCAATCATAGTATTTAGACCCTTTTGTGAGATAGTCCCCAGACAATATATCCACCTCGACTCCTCAGGAGATCGAGCAAAAGTGCTATTGAGGTTGGAGGTCTCCCGTACTGACGTACACTTCTCTTCCCACCTCTTAAGGTTACAGGAAAGCTCTATTCACCTCTTTGTTCACTCAGCAAGGAAAATACATCTTGGCAGGATGGACATACTTTTATAGGCATTTCAGAACACCTACATCTACAAATGGAATAATAACTGGTATTATGAAAACTGCCACATAATAGCGGTTCTCAAAGTTAACTATTGCAATCTGTTTCCATCCGCACCACTGCTAACCTAAACTTTGAAAGCCACGATCATGTGATCTCCTGTAAAAACACAACAGTGCGAGTGAGAAATACAATCAAATATGAAATCACACAATTTGTAGATATAGGTGTCCTGAAGTGATTCATACATCTATATTAATACACTAGTATCAGTTGTGCACTTCCTACTAATGATCAGTGATAATTGGCAGTAAGAAGCAGGATGTACCTATCAACCAATGAGCGAGAACAGGAAGCATTCATCAGCCAATAAGCATTAGTAGAAAGTACATAACAGATACAGCTATATTAGTTTTAATTGCTTTCACTTTTTCTTTTTGATGTTTAAAGGGACAGTCTAGACCCAATACATCATTTTGATTACTTAATTTTACATATCAGAGAAGCAACTGGTCCCAGATCCATAAGGTTGTAAGAAGTACATGAGACATTTAAATACTTGTTTGATAGGGGTGAAAAATGGCCGCAAAGCTCCGCCCACCTATTGCATGTTTATTTCGGTATCCAAAGTTTCTCCAATCACGATCGACTTGTGAATACATTTTCCTACTTACACAAGCTGATTTGTGCATGTGAAATTTGAAATAGCTAACTGAAAAATATAAAGCATGCACTGCTAAACTGTCATACAGGAAAACAGCTAGCTGCACAAGAAGAAAGCTGTGGGTGTAGCTTGGTGGCCATTTTCAACTGCTGAACAATGATTAATATTTAAAATTTTAATTTACTTCTTACAAGTATTGGGTCAAGACTGTCCCTTTAAATACTGCTCTTTCAGATGGATGAAATATTTTGAGTAAAAATAAAATCCAGATTGTTTTTCTAGCATGATTCAGGTAGAGCATGCGATTTTTAAAAAGTTTCTAATTTGCTTTTTTTTGCTTTATTGTCATGGTATTCTTAGCCTACCTAGGTAGGTAGCGTGCACGTGTCTGGAGCAGGATACAGCAGGAGACACTGCTTCCTCTAGTGCTTTTGCTAATATTTAACACTGTACAAAGTTTTGTTGCAAGCCTGTTGCCCTATAAGGCGCCAGTTACATGCACACTCCTCAACTGAAATACTTGCTTTTCAATAAAGGATACAAAGAATAAAAAGTAAATTTGTTTATAGAAATTAATTGAAATTAATTGAAAAGACATATTTGGGGTTTTATTTCCCTTTAACCCCTTGCACCACATGAACGTAGGAACTACATCACACAGTACTTTGCTCAGCTGTACCTACGTCCAGCACAGAGATGCATGTTGTGATCCCCGCTGTCTAAGCCTCAACCAGGGGACAGAAGGCATTTGCCTTATATACATGTCTAAATATGTATGTATATTTACAGACATATCATATATATCTATATACACACACACACAAATATATATATATATAGCATATGCATTGGAGCCCTTTGCAGTCACGTAGATGAAAACATGTAAAATCATATGTATGCAATATTTTTTTTTATAAAGGTTTTAACTATGCATTTACTGTAAATATTTCACATTCCTAAGATCTGCATATAGGGGAATATGTTATATGTATTTATAAATAGATATTCATATATGGGGCTAAAAATTTTCCCTCATTACTAGCCATTTGGCGAGTGGAAATATAATGGTGGCGAGTGAAAGTTAGTGACTGAATGCTGAATCAACTTTCAGTCACGGTCCGAAGTGTAGTGGCATCTTGTTAGTAGCACATTTGCAAATGGTGCACTCCTATTGCAGCATTGAAAAGCACATTTTGGGCTATGTGATAAAATTATTATCTGAAGGATTTTATATATCCTAGAAAGGGCAAGGATATGGTATTCCTCTAGGGCTGTAGGGACACCATTATTGCTTAGTGTGTTACTTCTGAGAGGGTTAACGGGGCAGTGAGAGAGAGAAATTGGAGAGGAAAAGTAAAAGTGGAGAAGAAGATAGTTTTACAAGAGAGTGGAGAAAAAAAGAAGAAAGAGTAAAAAGATATGAGAGAGGGGAAAGAGAGTGTAAAGAGAAGATATGGGCCTCCATTACATATGCTGCGTCGCCCGCAAAATCCTCCGCCGACAGCTTTTACGCGATTTTGGTATTACATATACGGCGTAGCATACAAGTTACGCGCGTATATTTCACCCGTTGCTCACAATTATTACTCCCATAGGCTAACATGGGACCGCGTCGTAAATCGGTATCCAATATCCAGCGCAAGGCCTTAGGTGGCGAAAATGGAGAAATCTTACTCCATTTTTACCTCGCCATAAAAGGCAGCCGTAGCAGGCCTTGCGCTGAGTATGGGAGCACCGTAACTCCTGAAAATGCCTGTGAAAATAAACTAACACCTAACGCATGCGCAATGTCTATCTACCTGTCAACCGCATTCCCCCACCGCAATAACTAATAAAGTCTATTAACTCCTATATCCGCCATCAAACCCACACCGCAAGTAACTAAATTATTAACCCCTAAATCCGCCAACCCCAACATCGCAAACTACCTCTTAAAACTATTAACCCTTAATCCGCCATTAACCCACAATGCAATAAACCTATTCAAGTATTAACCCCTAAACCGCCATAGCCCACATAGCCTATTAAATGTATTAACCCCTAATCTGCCGCCGCCAACGTCGCCACTATAATAAAGTTATTAACCCCTAAACCTAAGTCTAACCCTAATCCTAACACCCCCTAACTTAAATATTATTTAAATAAATCTAAAAAAAAATTAATATTGTTAACTAAATTATTCCTATTTAAAACTAAATACTTACCTATAAAATAAACCCTAAGATAGCTACAATGTAATTAATAATTACATTGTAGCTATTTCTTTCAGGTAATTAGCAAGAGTCCATGAGCTAGTGACGTATGGGATATACATTCCTACCAGGAGGGGCAAAGTTTCCCAAACCTCAAAATGCCTATAAATACACCCCTCACCACACCCACAAATCAGTTTTACAAACTTTGCCTCCTATGGAGGTGGTGAAGTAAGTTTGTGCTAGATTCTACGTTGATATGCGCTCCGCAGCAGGTTGGAGCCCGGTTTTCCTCTCAGCGTGCAGTGAATGTCAGAGGGATGTGAGGAGAGTATTGCCTATTTGAATGCAGTGATCTCCTTCTATGGGGTCTATTTCATAGGTTCTCTGTTATCGGTCGTAGATCCCTGCCTGGTGCTGGAGCTACCAAAGCTAAGTGTATCTGCTGTAAACTTTTGGTATCTGTTCCTCCAGCTGTTGTTTGTACTGTTTGTCATGACAAACTTGCTAATGCAGATAATATTTCCTTTAGTACTGTTACATTACCTGTTGCTGTTCCGTCAACATCTAATACTCAGAGTGTTCCTGATAACATAAGAGATTTTGTTTCTAAATCCATTAAGAAGGCTATGTCTGTTATTCCTCCTTCTAGTAAACGTAAAAAGTCTTTTAAAACTTCTCATTTTTCAGATGAATTTTTAAATGAACATCATCATTCTGATACTGATATTGGTTCTTCTGATTCAGAGGATTCTGTCTCAGAGGTTGATGCTGATAAATCTTCATATTTATTCAAAATGGAATTTATTCGTTCTTTACTTAAAGAAGTCCTAATTGCATTAGAAATTGAGGATTCTAGTCCTCTTGATACTAAATCTAAACGTTTAGATAAGGTTTTTAAATCTCCTGTAGTTATTCCAGAAGTTTTTCCTGTCCCTGGTGCTATTTCTGAAGTAATTTCCAGGGAATGGAATAATTTGGGTAATTCTTTTACTCCTTCTAAACGTTTTAAGCAATTATATCCTGTGCCATCTGGCAGATTAGAATTTTGGGACAAAATCCCTAAGGTTGATGGGGCTGTCTCTACTCTTGCTAAGCGTACTACTATTCCTACGGCAGATGGTACTTCCTTTAAGGATCCTTTAGATAGGAAAATTGAATCCTTTCTAAGAAAAGCTTACTTGTGTTCAGGTAATCTTCTTAGACCTGCTATATCTTTAGCGGATGTTGCTGCAGCTTCAACCTTTTGGTTAGAAGCTTTAGCGCAACAAGTAACAGATCATAATTCTCATAGCATTATTATTCTTCTACAACATGCTAATAATTTTATTTGTGATGCCATCTTTGATATCATTAGAGTTGATGTCAGGTATATGTCTCTAGCTATTTTAGCTAGAAGAGCTTTATGGCTTAAAACTTGGAATGCTGATATGTCTTCTAAGTCTACTCTGCTTTCCCTTTCTTTCCAGGGTAATAAATTATTTGGTTCTCAGTTGGATTCTATTATCTCAACTGTTACTGGAGGGAAAGGAACTTTTTTACCACAGGATAAAAAATCTAAAGGTAAATTTAGGTCTAATAATCGTTTTCGTTCCTTTCGTCACAACAAGGAACAAAAGCCTGATCCTTCATCCTCAGGAGCGGTATCAGTTTGGAAACCATCTCCAGTCTGGAATAAATCCAAGCCTTTTAGAAAACCAAAGCCAGCTCCCAAGTCCACATGAAGGTGCGGCCCTCATTCTAGCTCAGCTGGTAGGGGGCAGATTACGTTTTTTCAAAGAAATTTGGTTCAATTCCGTTCACAATCTCTGGATTCAGAACATTGTTTCAAAAGGGTACAGAATTGGCTTCAAGATAAGGCCTCCTGCAAAGAGATTTTTTCTTTCCCGTGTCCCAGTAAACCTAGCGAAGGCTCAAGCATTTCTGAAATGTGTTTCAGATCTAGAGTTGGCTGGAGTAATTATACCAGTTCCAGTTCTGGAACAGGGGCTGGGGTTTTATTCAAATCTCTTCATTGTACCAAAGAAGGAGAATTCCTTCAGACCAGTTCTGGATCTAAAAATATTGAATCGTTATGTAAGGATACCAACATTCAAAATGGTAACTGTAAGGACTATCCTGCCTTTTGTTCAGCAAGAGCATTATATGTTCACAATAGATTTACAGGATGCATATCTGCATATTCCGATTCATCCAGATCACTATCAGTTTCTGAGATTCTCTTTCCTAGACAAGCATTACCAGTTTGTGGCTCTACCGTTTGGCCTAGCTACAGTCCCAAGAATTTTTACAAAGGTTCTCGGTGCCCTTCTGTCTGTAATCAGAGAACAGGGTATTGTGGTATTTCCTTATTTGGACGATATCTTGGTACTTGCTCAGTCTTCACATTTAGCAGAATCTCATACGAATCGACTTGTGTTGTTTCTTCAAGATCATGGTTGGAGGATCAATTTACCAAAAAGTTCATTGATTCCTCAGACAAGGGTAACCTTTTTAGGTTTTCAGATAGATTCAGTGTCCATGCCTCTGTCTTTGACAGACAAGAGACGTCTAAAGTTGATATCAGCTTGTCGAAACCTTCAGTCACAATCATTCCCTTCGGTAGCTTTATGCATGGAAATTCTAGGTCTTATGACTGCAGCATCGGACGCGATCCCCTTTGCTCGTTTTCAGATGCGACCTCTTCAGCTCTGTATGCTGAACCAATGGTGCAGGGATTACGCAAAGATATCTCAATTAATATCTTTAACACCGATTGTACGACACTCTCTGATGTGGTGGACAGATCACCATCATTTAGTTCAGGGGGCTTCTTTTGTTCTTCCGACCTGGACTGTAATTTCAACAGATGCAAGTCTGACAGGTTGGGGAGCTGTTTGGGGGTCTCTGACAGCACAAGGGGTTTGGGAATCTCAGGAGGTGAGATTACCGATCAATATTTTGGAACTCCATGCAATTTTCAGAGCTCTTCAGTCATGGCCTCTTCTAAAGAGAGAATCGTTCATTTGTTTTCAGACAGACAATGTCACAACTGTGGCATACATCAATCATCAAGGAGGGACTCACAGTCCTCTGGCTATGAAGGAAGTATCTCGAATTCTGGTATGGGCGGAATCCAGCTCCTGTCTAGTTTCTGCGGTTCATATCCCAGGTATAGACAATTGGGAAGCAGATTATCTCAGCCGCCAAACGTTACATCCGGGCGAATGGTCTCTTCATCCAGAGGTATTTCTTCAGATTGTTCAAATGTGGGGACTTCCAGAAATAGATCTGATGGCCTCTCATCTAAACAAGAAACTTCCCAGGTATCTGTCCAGATCCAGGGATCCTCAAGCGGAAGCAGTGGATGCATTGTCACTTCCTTGGAAGTATCATCCTGCCTATATCTTTCCGCCTCTAGTTCTTCTTCCAAGAGTAATCTCCAAGATTCTGAAGGAATGCTCGTTTGTTCTGCTGGTAGCTCCAGCATGGCCTCACAGGTTTTGGTATGCGGATCTTGTCCGTATGGCCTCTTGCCAACCGTGGACTCTTCCGTTAAGACCAGACCTTTTGTCGCAAGGTCCTTTTTTCCATCAGGATCTCAAATCCTTAAATTTAAAGGTATGGAGATTGAACGCTTGATTCTTAGTCAAAGAGGTTTCTCTGACTCTGTGATTAATACTATGTTACAGGCTCGTACATCTGTATCTAGGGAGATATATTATAGAGTCTGGAAGACTTATATTTCTTGGTGTCTTTCTCATCATTTTTCCTGGCATTCTTTTAGAATTCCGAGAATTTTACAATTTCTTCAGGATGGTTTGGATAAAGGTTTGTCTGCAAGTTCCTTGAAAGGACAAATCTCTGCTCTTTCTGTTCTTTTTCACAGAAAGATTGCTAATCTTCCTGATATTCATTGTTTTGTACAAGCTTTGGTTCGTATAAAACCTGTCATTAAGTCAATTTCTCCTCCTTGGAGTTTGAATTTGGTTCTGGGGGCTCTTCAAGCTCCTCCGTTTGAACCTATGCATTCGTTGGACATCAAATTACTTTCTTGGAAAGTTTTGTTCCTTTTGGCTATCTCTTCTGCCAGACGAGTTTCTGAATTATCTGCTCTTTCTTGTGAGTCTCCTTTTCTGATTTTTCATCAAGATAAGGCGGTGTTGCGAACTTCTTTTAAATTTTTACCTAAGGTTGTGAATTCTAACAACATTAGTAGAGAAATTGTGGTTCCTTCATTGTGTCCTAATCCTAAGAATTCTAAGGAGAGATCATTGCATTCTTTGGATGTTGTTAGAGCTTTGAAATATTATGTTGAAGCTACTAAGAATTTCCGAAAGACTTCTAGTCTATTTGTTATCTTTTCTGGTTCTAGGAAAGGTCAGAAGGCCTCTGCCATTTCTTTGGCATCTTGGTTGAAATCTTTAATTCATCATGCTTATGTCGAGTCGGGTAAAACTCCGCCTCAAAGGATTACAGCTCATTCTACTAGGTCAGTTTCTACTTCCTGGGCATTTAGGAATGAAGCTTCGGTTGATCAGATTTGCAAAGCAGCAACTTGGTCTTCTTTGCATACTTTTACTAAATTCTACCATTTTGATGTGTTTTCTTCTTCTGAAGCTGTTTTTGGTAGAAAAGTACTTCAGGCAGCTGTTTCAGTTTGAATCTTCTGCTTATAATTTAAACTTTATTTTGGGTGTGGATTATTTTTCAGCGGAATTGGCTGTCTTTATTTTATCCCTCCCTCTCTAGTGACTCTTGCGTGGAAAGATCCACATCTTGGGTAGTCATTATCCCATACGTCACTAGCTCATGGAGTCTTGCTAATTATATGAAAGAAAACATAATTTATGTAAGAACTTACCTGATAAATTCATTTCTTTCATATTAGCAAGAGTCCATGAGGCCCACCCTTTTTTGTGGTGGTTATGATTTTTTTGTATAAAGTACAATTATTCCAATTCCTTATTTTTTATGCTTTCGCACTTTTTTCTTATCACCCCACTTCTTGGCTATTCGTTAAACTGATTTGTGGGTGTGGTGAGGGGTGTATTTATAGGCATTTTGAGGTTTGGGAAACTTTGCCCCTCCTGGTAGGAATGTATATCCCATACGTCACTAGCTCATGGACTCTTGCTAATATGAAAGAAATGAATTTATCAGGTAAGTTCTTACATAAATTATGTTTTTAGGATTTATTTTTATTTTACAGGCAACTTTGTATTTATTTTGACTAGGTACAATAGTTATTAAATATTTATTAACTATTTAATAGATACCTAGTTAAAATAAATACATATTTACCTGTAAAATAAATCCTAACCTAAGTTACAATAACACCTAACACTACACTTTCAGTAAATAAATTAAATTAATTAACTACAATTACCTAAAATTAAATACAATTAAATAAAATAAACTAAAGTACGGCTCAAGGTAGGGTGATCTTCAAGGGGTTAGTGTTAGGTTTTTTTTAAGAGGGAATTGGGTGGGTTGTAGAGTAAGGTTGGGTGTGTGGGTGGTGGGTTTTAATGTTGGGGGTTGTATATCTTTTTTTACAGGTAAAAGAGCTGATTACTTTGGGGCAATGCCCCGCAAAAAGCCCTTTTAAGGGCTATTTGTAATTTAGTATAGGGTAGGGAATTTTATTATTTTGGGGGGCTTTTTTATTTTATTACGGGGCTTAGATTAGGTGTAATTAGTTTAAACGTCTTGTAATTTTTTTTATTTTCTGTAATTTAGTGTTTGTTTTTTTGTACTTTAGTTTATTTTATTTATTTTTGTATTTAATTTTACGTAATTGTAGTTAATTCATTTAATGTATTTAATGATACTGTAGTGTTAGGTGTAATTGTAACTTAGGTTAGGATTTATTTTACAGGTAAATTTGTATTTATTTTAACTAGGTAGCTATTAAATAGTTAATAACTATTTAATAACTATTGTACCTAGTTAAAATAAATACAAAGTTGCCTGTAAAATAAAAATAAATCCTAAAATAGCTACAATGTAATTATTAATTATATTGTAGCTATCTTAGGGTTTATTTTATAGGTAAGTATTTAGTTTTAAATAGGAATAATTTAGTTAATAATATTAATTTTATTTAGATTTATTTAAATAATAATTAAGTTAGGGGGATGTTAGGGTTAGGGTTAGACTTAGGTTTAAGGGTTAATAACGTTATTATTGTCACGGCGACGTTGGCGATGGCAGATTAGGGGTTAATACATTTAATAGACTATGTGGGCTATGGCGGTTTAGGTGTTAATACTTGAATAGGTTAATTGCGTTGTGTGCTATGGCAGTTTAGGGGTTAATAATTTAGTTATTACTTGCGGTGTGGGTTTGATGGCGGATATAGGGTTTAATAGTTTAAATAGGCACATTGCCTTGTGGGGGGTTGTCAGTCTAGCGGTTAATACATTTAATATTAGTAATGAGAGGGGGGATTGCGGATATAGGGGGTTTTACGTGTCGGGCTTATTTTTGGGAGGCGTGTTAGACTTTTACGGGAGATTTGTTATTTTCTTTACTTTTCTTAGGCGCCGGCAGTTTCTAAAGTGCCGTAAGTCACTGGCGACTCCAGAAATTTGTATTTACGCTCATTTCTGTACATCGCTAGTTTATCCGGCTTACAGCACTTTATGAACTGCCGGCAGGGTTTATGTAATACCCTCGATGTGCGAGGTGAAATTACGCGTGGTGCAGGTTCCGAAACCTGCGCCGTATATTTGATCGCGCCCATGGTCAGAGATAAGGGAGAGTGTAAAAAGAGACATTGAAGAGAGAAGGGAGGAAAGAAAGATAGTTAAAATAGAGAAGGGAGACATGATAATTATAAAAAATCTCCAGGTCTGCTATCACTTTCCATGACTATCAGTACTCAATTTCTCCACTCTCTCACTTCAATTTCTATCCAGCTGTTGTCTTACCCAGAACCACAAGTTGATGTCGCTAATTACTATGCACTTATTTTTGTTAATCTATTACTCTATGTAGCATTATTACATTTTTTATGGTATAAAATATATAAAAAATGGCTGCACATTAATGTGTTTCACAATGGCTAAACATATGCAAAGACGGGGTGGAGTAGTGGGTGTGATGTAGGCAGGTAGTGGGTAGGATCAGAAGTGGCGAGTATTAACATTTTGACCTGGCTAGTAGCTTACAACCTAAAATTTTGAGCCTATATATTATACTGTAGATATAGATATATACATATATATATATATATATATATATATATATATATATATATATATATATATATATATATATATATATATATATATATGTAAAAAAAGAGAGATGTAAACCAAAGGCGCAATCTGTTCAATAAATCCAAATAAAATCTAATATTTCTAGTATCTAAGGAAAGGTATGCTTTAAATTGAAATATACAGAGCAGATATCCAGAGAATATTAGTTGGTGTCAATAAAATGAATAGTGAGAATAGTACGAATGATAGGCAATACATCAGTTTTGAAACACAAAATCAGTGCAGAAAGTCATGTATACATGGTCTTTGAGACCCTTTAGGGCGAGATATGATAGGACGTTTTAGTTTGAACCTATTTTATATGTGCATTGATTACTTCATATGCCATTACAGTTTTAACATGTGAGCATCTGATTGTGAAATAAAGCATCTGTTAATATATCTTTAGAGTGTTGCACTAGCATTGTTCTTTTTTCTTTTCTATGTCACACACCCACAAGCGGATCCCAGAACCGGACTCACTCCTATCAATTGGTGCAGACTTCCATTAGTGCTCCAGAGGGACTCTCCCTACACTGCACGGCTCTTACCTCATATGATTGGGGTTACGAAGTGTAAGTAGATAGCCTACCAGGACCTGAATTTGAGGCACCTTTGCATTTGATTGTACAATTTTACATACAGGACTACTGTCTGTAGATCTACAGTATGTGTATTTATGTATACATGACTTTCTACACTGATTTTGTGTTTCAAAATTGATGTATTGCCTATCATTCGTACTATTATCACTATTTATTTTATTGACACTAACTAGTATTCTCTTAATATCTGCTCTGTATATTTCAATGTAAAGCATACCTTTCCTTAGATACTAGAAATATTGGATTTGATAAGGATTTATCGAGCAGATTGCGCCTTGGGTTTATATCTCTCTTTTTTTTACATTTGTTTATTTATATTAGAAAATGGGTTTGAAGGGAACCTTCTGTTTCTGATAGGTAAATCTGGGCAGCTAACTGCACGACAGTCCTCTGGGACATCCTAACGCTAGTGTCACATTTTCCTTGTAGATATATATATATATATATATATATACAGTATATATGAATCATATATATCTGTATATATCTATACCTATATATGTATAATCTTGTGTGTGTGTGTGTGTGTATATATATATATATATATATATATATATATATACACACACATATATACATACACACACACATACTGTATATTGTACCAAAATACCATCAGATATATGTAAAAATATGTATTTTTGAATAAATAGAACATATTCTTCTATGTGAAGAACATTGGAATGTGAAATATTCATATTTTCATGTCAGGTTAGCACACTTGAGAACATGCAATCGTGATCGTGATATATCGTGCGAGTAGGGTGTTAGCTTTTTTCCCACTTTTTTGCTCCATTGACTTCTATGGGGGAATACGTTAGCACGCGTGCAATATTCTAACTTTGGCTGTTTCCGTGCATCAGGTTAGTGTGCGAGCAAAAACATTTCACTTTCAACTTGTAAGGGCGCAAGCAGAAGCAATAAATAGTGCTCCACTAGTAATCAAGTCCTAAATGTTTAAAAGAAAATATTAAATAAAAGCCCTAAACTGCATACTGGCAGATTGTCTGGCAGTGCCTAAGATAGTAATAACCAATGGGGAGGAAGAGAGGGATCAGCAAATATTTACTTACAAGCTGACTGATTAACCCCTTCACTGCCATTAATTTTAGAAGTGTGGTTCACAGTTGCAATTAGTGGCTTTCTAATTTCCAAAAACCAATGGCAAAGCCATACATGTCTGCTGTTTCTGAACAAAGGGGATCCCAGAGAAGCTATTTTAACCATTTGTCTTATGACAAACGTTCATTTTTTATATGTTTGTATTTGGCAGCCAAATAGTGCCATCAAATATACCAAAATGGGCCTGGATCAATACTGGGTTGTCTATTTAAAAAATAAATATAACCAGGCTGGGAAGACTGAATCTGCAATAGGCAAGCAGCTTGGTGTGAAGAAATCAACTGTGAGAGCAATAATTAGAAAATGGAAGACATACAAGACCACTGATAATCTCCCTCGATCTGGGGCTCCACGCAAGATCTCACGCCGTGGGGTCAAAATGATCACAAGAACGGTGAGCAAACATCCCAGAACCACACGGGGGGACCTAGTGAATGACCTGCAGAGAGCTGGGACCAACGTAACAAAGGCTACCATCAGTAACACACTACGCCGCCAGGGACTCAGATCCTGCAGTGCCAGACGTGTCCCCCTGCTTAAGCCAGTACATGTCCGGGCCCGTCTGAAGTATGCTAGAGAGCATTTGGATGATCCAGAAGTGGATTGAGAGAATGTCATATGGTCAGATGAAACCAAAGTAGAACTGTTTGGTAGAAACACGACTCGTCGTGTTTGGAGGAGAGAGAATGCTGAGTTGCAACCAAAGAACACCATACCTACTGTGAAGCATGGGGTCGCCACATCATGCTTTGGGGCTGTTTCTCTGCAAAGGGAACAGGACGACTGATCCGTGTACATGAAAGAATGAATGGGGCCATGTATTGGGAGATTTTGAGTGCAAACCTCCTTCCATCATCAAGGGCATTGCAGATGAAACGTGGCTGGGTCTTTCAGCATGACAATGATCCCAAACACACCGCCCGGGCAACGAAGGAGTGGCTTCGTAAGAAGCATTTCAAAGTCCTGGAGTGGCCTAGCCAGTCTCCAGATCTCAACCCCATAGAAAACCTTTGGAGGGAGTTGAAAGTCTGTGTTGCCCAGCGACAGCCCCAAAACATCACTGCTCTAGAGGAGATCTGCATGCAGGAATGGGCCAACATACCAGGATATATAACAAAGTATTGAGATGAACTTTTGATTTTGACCAAATACTTATTTTCCACCATAATTTGCAAATAAATTCTTTCCAAATCAGACAATGTGATTGTCTGGATTTGTTTCCACATTTTGTCTCTCATAGTTAAGGTATATCTATGATGAAAATTACAGGCTTCTCTCATCTTCTTAAGTGGGAGAACTTGCCCAATTGGTGGCTGACTAAATACTTTTTTGCCCCACTGTATATACTGTATATAAATATATATATATATAAATATATATATATATATATATAAATATATATATATATATATATATATATATATATATATATATATATAAAGTAGTGCTTGGGTGTTTCTTGATCTGCGCTGTGTATGTTGCAAATGTTTATTTTGCTTTAACACGTTCCTCCTGATATATTTCAATGGCAGCTTGTTTCTGAATATTCCACTATCATCAAATGGAATGTGAAAATAAAAGGTGTGGAGTTGGGTTTCAGAGCTCAGCGCACATAGAAGGGAGAAAAACAAAACAAAACCAAATTATGGGGCAGTATGTAAGTACTAGGCAATAAGACACAAAAAGTGAGAGCAAAATTGCTCACTTTATTTAACCTCAAACATGTGAGGTATGTGAGATGCGTGGAGGGGATATAATCCCTATCTGTGGTAAAGATGTTCTTGACTGGTGTGTAGTACCTGGTTTTTCAAACAAACTTCTCCTCTCTACCTTACTCCAGAGAGGAGAAGTTTGAAAAACCAGCACATATCTGCTCCAGGGATATCAATTTTTTTCCTGCTAAAAGGTACTACACACCAGTCAAGAACATCTTTACCACAGATAGGGATTATATCCCCTCCACGCATCTCACATACCTCACATGTTTGAGGTTAAATGAGGTGAGCAATTTTGATCTCACTTTTTGTGTCTTATTGCTTAGTACTGACATACTGCACCATAATTTGGTTTTGTTTGTTTTTTTCTCCCTTCTCTGTGCGCTGAGCTCTGAAACCCAACTCCACACCATATATATATATATATATAAAAGATTAATGGGTAATCCAGACGTGGACCCAGTGCACACATGCACTTAGTGAGATACAACTGCACCTCACTGACGAGACCCACAGAAAGCCGAAACGATTGTCTGGGGTTGTTGCTTCCCTTGTTCAGAGAAGAATTGCCCGGTATTTTGGCACTGGACTGTCATTGGGCAGGGTCAGACTAATATGCTACAGGATATTTTTTCTCTGTGAAGGGGCATAGTATGCTAAAAGAACGCGCACCCTGAGTTGCAATACAAAATAAAAAGGCATAGAAGTTATTCTAGCTTTTGTTCTATCTCAGGAGTGCTGTTCTCTCTCTTTTGACATACATATATATATATATATATATATATATATATATATATATATATATATATATATACAGTATATATACATAGAGTGGGGCAAAAAAGTATTTAGTCAGCCACCAATTGTGCAAGTTCTCCCACTTAAGAAGATGAGAGAGGCCTGTAATTTTCATCATAGGTATACCTTAACTATGAGAGACAACATGTGGAAACAAATTCAGACAATCACATTGTCTGATTTGGAAATAATTTATTTGCAAATTATGGTGGAAAAGAAGTATTTGGTCAAAATCAAAAGTTCATCTCAATACTTTGTTATATATCCATTGTTGGCAATGACAGAGGTCAAACGTTTTCTGTAAGTCTTCACAAGGTTGTCACACACTGTTGCTGGTATGTTGGCCCATTCCTGCATGCAGATCTCCTCTAGAGCAGTGATGTTTTGGGGCTGTCGCTGGGCAACACGGACTTTCAACTCCCTCCAAAGGTTTTCTATGGGGTTGAGATCTGGAGACTGGCTAGGCCACTCCAGGACCTTGAAATGCTTCTTACGAAGCCACTCCTTCGTTGCCCGGGCGGTGTGTTTGGGATCATTGTCATGCTGAAAGACCCAGCCATGTTTCATCTTCAATGCCCTTGATGATGGAAGGAGGTTTGCGCTCAAAATCTCACAATACATGGCCCCATTCATTCTTTCATGTACACGGATCAGTCGTCCTGTTCCCTTTGCAGAGAAACCGCCCCAAAGCATGATGTTGCCACCCCCATGCTTCACAGTAGGTATGGTGTTCTTTGGTTGCAACTCAGCATTCTCTCTCCTCCAAACACGACGAGTTGTGTTTCTACCAAACAGTTCTACTTTGGTTTCATCTGACCAATCCACTTCTGGATCATCCAAATGCTCTCTAGTATACTTCAGATAGGCCCGGACATGTACTGGCTTAAGCAGGGGGACACGTCTGGCACTGCAGGATCTGAGTCCCTGGCGGCGTAGTGTGTTACTGATGGTAGCCTTTGTTACATTGGTCCCAGCTCTCTGCATGTCATTCACTAGGTCCCCCCGTGTGGTTCTGGGATGTTTGCTCACCGTTCTTGTGATCATTTTGACCCCACGGGGTGAGATCTTGCATGGAGCCCCAGATCGAGGGAGATTATCAGTGGTCTTGAATGTCTTCCATTTTCTAATTATTGCTCTCACAGTTGATTTCTTCACACCAAGCTGCTTGCCTATTGCAGATTCAGTCTTCCCAGCCTGGTGCAGGTCTACAATTTTGTTTCTGGTGTCCTTCGACAGCTCTTTGGTCTTCACCATAGTGGAGTTTGGAGTGTGACTGTTTGAGGTTGTGGACAGGTGTCTTTTATACAGATAACAAATTCAAACAGGTGCCAATAATACAGGTAATGAGTGGAGGAAAGAGGAGCCTCTTAAAGAAGAAGATACAGGCCTGTGAGAGCCAGAAATCCTGCTTGTTTGTAGGTGACCAAATACTTATTTTCCACCATAATATGCAAATAAATTATTTCCAAATCAGACAATGTGATTGTCTGGATTTGTTTCCACATTTTTTCTATCATAGTTGAGGTATACCTATGATGAAAATTACAGGCCTCTCTCATCTTCTTAAGTGGAAGAACTTGCACAATCGGTGGCTGACTAAATACTTTTTTGCCCCACTGTATATATATATATATATATATATATATATATATATATATATATATATATATATATATATTATAGGTAAATTAAAAAAACAAAACTATTTCTGTTTAATCGGAGTGATAGAAAAAATTATTAAAATTCTTTACTTTGGGCAAGTTTTTCTCTTGAATTCCAAGTCGCGAAGGAGATAATCCCTCAGCTACTAGAGAGGGCTGTCTCTTACATACCTCCTGACAGTGGCAACACCAATCATCCTGTTTTTTGCAGGATTATTACAGGTTTTTAGGTCTGCCCTCTGTCTGTCCCACAGCATCAATTCAGGACAAATGTCCAGAGTTCAAATATTAGACAAAACTTAATAAAGGAACATTTATGATAAGCAACAAAAAAAAAAAAAAACTCACAGTGCATTTATATAAAACAGCAAAACTGTTTTTAAAGCAAAAGTGAGAAAATAACAGACGCTATAACTTTCCCCAAAGAATATAGTCTTCTGCTTCCAGGTAGAGGGAATGTATAATAGTCAAAATATGCTTTAGAAGACATCCTCCCATGTAAAATGACAAAATTATGTTGTTGAAATCAGTTATATACCCTTTTCTTTGGGATCAGAATTTTGGTCAGGCCCTTTTTAAAATGGACAAATAGAGTGACCACCCTTCTATGTCATAAAAACTCTAATTCCTTGGCTGAAATTATATAACAACGTACACTGCCTGGGCAGTGTGCATTGTTACAACAACATTTGTTCACATTTTTTAAGTGAACATTTTATAAGTGAGGCATTAAGAAAATAATTCTACTCATTACTCACCACAGTGCTGCTTATTAAGACAACATGCTGCCTATTGACATCTGCTGAAGACATACACACTACATCAAGCTAACCCTATTCTCTCTCTTCTGCTTTCAGGTACATGAATAGAGTAACTGTCAATCTGCAAACTATTCACTGCACTCTGGTGTTTTTTCCTCTCCTGTAACTCTTTTGGTACGTGTATAGAGTCCCTGTTAATCTGCAAACTATTCATTACACTCTGGTCTTTTTTTCTTCTCCTGTAACTCTCTTTTGGTATGTGAACATGTATATTGGGCAAATGATTTTAGCTTGTTAATTTAGTCTTGCATTTGTTGTAATGTTACCCAATGTCTTACTTCTAATGTTTTGTTAATTGCCATGTGATGTTTAATCCTTATCAATACTTGCTATTATTCTTACATTTATAGCTGTCTTATGCCATAGTTTCCACCTCTTCCAAATTTTACTGTCTGTTTACTTAACTCATCTCACCCTGACCAGACCAGAATCTAACTTTCCAATTGGCCTTTAATTTGTCTTTGATTTAGCAATCAAGTAATTTAGTGGACACAGCAGACTTCCCTGCCTATATATTTAACATTAGCTTGGGCTGTGCATTGCCTGGGCAGTGTACATTGTTACAACAACATATGTTCACATTTTTTAAGTGAACATTTTTATAAGTGAGGCATTAAGAAAATAATTATACAAGAATTTAACAAGGATTGGGAAAGGCGCAAGACACAAGGCAACTACTTTTGTAATATTATGTTTTATGTATCTCATTGTTTCCATATGCAATTGCTGCTGTAATACTGTGTCTTATGTGTTTAATTGGTTACCACTTTTGTAAAAATGCTCAATATATTCATATTCCTTTTTGCTACCTCTTGTCTTTATGACAAACTACATGATTCAATTAATCCTTCTCCCTTTACACCTGCACTGTTCAATAGCCCATCTCTCTTAAACTCACCTTACTTTGTACTCATTAACTTTACACTCACTCTCTTCCTGCACCTTGTCTCAAAAACAGTCTCATTACTTCAAATCTGTATCTCATGTCACTCTCCCTCTTGCTTTTACTAACTGCTGGTGACATCTCTCCTAATCCTGGTCCCCAACAACTTCCTAGCCGTGCACATCCATGTGTACCATTCCATAGACTCAAAAAACAAAACTCTTGCAACCTTTTTCACGTTCCTCTTGCATCTAAAGCCACTACCCCTCTGGAACTCTTGCTCTGTTTGCAACAAGCTCACTTCTATACATGACCTCTATCTCTTCTAGATTGTAAATTCCCACGGGAATAGAGCCCTCAATTCCTCCTGTATGTGTTTGTAAAATTTGTCCTGTCTCGTACAAGTCTTATATTGTTTTATTTAAATGAACTCTATCCATGGACAGCGCTGCGGAATATGATGGTGCTTCATAAATAAAGTATAATAATAATAATCTCCCGCTTCCTCAACCTTCTGGCCCTAACAGAAACCTGTCTCTCTACCCTAGACACAGCATCTGCTGCTGCTCTGTCACATGGGGGTTTCCACTTCAGCCACACTCCTAGATCTGGTAATAGACAAGGAGGTTTTGCAGGTATTTTACTTTCCTCTCATTGCACCTTTCAACAAATACAACCCATGTCTTCCCTCACATTTTCCTCATTCGAAACCCACATGATTTGGTTATTGTCTCCCCTCTCTATACATGTTGCAGTCATAT
Organism: Bombina bombina; assembly: GCF_027579735.1. Classification (NCBI taxonomy): domain Eukaryota; kingdom Metazoa; phylum Chordata; class Amphibia; order Anura; family Bombinatoridae; genus Bombina; species Bombina bombina. The sequence goes on from NC_069502.1 coordinate 78,407,058, forward strand.
ACCGACCCCCTGGCTCCTCAACTGAATTTATAGACTGCCTGGCTACCTTACTTCCTTTCCTCAGACACACCTGCCCTCGTTCTTGGCGACTTCAACATCCCTCTTGACAATCCCACTGCCTCCTCTGCAAAACAACGTCTACATATCACTTCCTCTTTCGGTTTGTCACAATGGACTGATTCTCCCACTCACAAAGATGGTCATTCCCTTGACCTGATCTTTAGCTATCGATTCACTATTTCATACTTCACAAACTCCCCTTTTTCTCTTTCTGACCAACATCTCCTCACTTGCAACATATCATCCCTCCCTACAACTCTCCCTCCTTCTACTCCTCACACCAAACTTCAGATGCATTATGACATTAGATCAGCAACAGCTTGCTAATTCCCTCAAACCTATCCTCTCATCCTTCTCTTCCTTTTCCTGCCCTGACCAATCTATCTGTCACTATAATTCCACCCTTACATCCATCCTTGACAATCTGGCCCCTCTTAATATAGCTCGGAAATCACACACATGCTCAGCCCTGGCATACTCCTCTGACACGGTACCTACGCAGATGTTCCCATACTGCTGAGTGGCATTGGAGAATATCTCAGAGTTCAGCTGATTTTCTTCATTACAAATTAATCTTGAACTCCTACTATTCTGCCCTTAAAGGACCAGTCAACACAGTAGATTTGCATAATCAACAAATGCATGATAAGAAGACAATGCAAAAGCACTTAGTCTGAACTTCAAATGAGTAGTAGATTTGTGTTAAATAAATTGCAAAGTTATGTCTATTTACACTCCCCCTGTACCATGTGACAGCCACCAGCCAATCATAAATGCATATATGTATATGCTGTGAATTCTTGCACATGCTCAGTAGGAGTTGGTGACTCAAAAAGTGTAAATATAAAAAGACTGTGCACATTTTGTTAATGGAAGTAAATTGGAAAGTTGTTTAAAATTGCATGCTCTATCTGAATCATGAAGTTTTATTTTGACTTGAGTGTCCCTTTAATCTCTATAAGCAACATTACTTCTCTACTCTTTCTTCAAACCCAAAACATCTGTACAATACTCTTCTCCACCCACCACCACCTCCTAATAGAACTTCTCTGTCAGCTCAAGACTTTGCCAGCCACTTCAATAATAAAATCGACTCCATCAGAAACAAAATCAGCTCTCAACATACTTCCATTCCCTCACCCCCTCAAACGCTTGCAATCAACCACAACCCACATAGCCATAAACTTAGCTCTTTCTCCCCTGTTACTGAGAAAGAAGTTTCTGCACTTATACTGTGCTCCCAACTCCCTACCGGTCCCCTTGACCCTATCCCCAAACAGCTACTCCCCTCCCTCTCTTCTACCCTTACCCCTATACCCACACAAATTTTCAACCTCTCCTTCAGAACCGGTATATTTCCCTCATCTCTGAAACATGCACTGGTCACACCTATCCTCAAAAAACCTTCCTTTGATCCAATCTTCCCATCCAACTACCGCCCTATTTCCCTCCTCCCTCTTGCCTCAAAGTTTCTCGAAAAGCTAGTATATGCACGCATATGCCATTTCCTTACATTAAACTCCCTCCTTGAACTGCTGCAATCTGGATTTTGTCCCTATCACTCCACAGAGACAGCAATCTTAAGGTTACCAAAGACCTACTTACAGCAAAATCAAAAGGCCACTTCTCTCTGCTTATCCTCCTTGACCTGTCCACAGCCTTTGATACTGTTGACCACCCCCTTTTACTCCAAACCCTCCAATCTTTCGGCATTTGTGACACAGCCCTCTCGTGTTTCTCTTCCTACCTGTCAAACCGTTCGCCCTGTCACCACTTTCTGTCGGAGTACGGAAAGGCTCTGTCATCGGTCCCCTTCTCTTCTCAATCTACACATCTTCCTTAGGTTCCCTAATTAAGTCCCACATTTTCCAATATCATTTGTATGCCGGCAACACCTAAATCTACTTCTCTGCACCAGACCTATCTCCTTGCTTGCTAACCTGTGTCACTAACTGTCTTTCTCACATCCCTTCCTGGATGTCTTGGGGTCACATTTGACTCAAATCTTTCTTTACCTCCTCACATTCAGTCCATGGCTAAAGCCTTCCGCTTCGACCTTAAAAAAACATCTCTAAAATTAGACATTTCCTTACACAAGACACAATGAAGATTTTAATCCACACTCTCATCCTTCCCCGCCTCGATTACTGCAACTCTGTCCTCTCTGGTCTCCCCAGCTGCCACCTAGCTCCTTTATAATCCATAATGAATGCCTCTGCCAGGCTCCTCTTCCTTACACGTCACTCTTCATCTGCTACACCTCTCTGCCAATCCCTTCACTGGCTTTCTCTTGCCTCTAAGATTAAACACAAAATTCTCACTGACATACAAAGCCCTCAACTGGACTGCTCCTCTCTATATCTCAGATCTTGTCTACAGATACTCTCCCTCCCATCCCCTTCGCTCTGCTCATGACTTCCTACTCTCCTCCTCTTGTTACCTCCTCACAATCCCGTTTACAGGACTTCTCCAAACTGGCTCCCATCTTGTGGAACTCTCTGCCTCACTCTACAAGACTCTCCCCTAGTTTTGAAAGCTTCAAGCGCTCCCTAATGACTCTACTGTTCAGGGATGTATACAATCTACACTAACCTTTCTCTATACCAGTTCCTCTCCCCCATTGCTATCCCCTGAACCCCCTTAGCATGTAAGCCTAAGAGTGACAGCAACAGTGTGACTCTTGGCAGGGCCCTCTACCCGTTTGATCCCTATAAATGTTTTGTTGTACTCAGCCTTTGTTTATAGCGCTGCAGAATCTGTTGGCGCTCTACAAATAACAGATAATAATAAAATAAATTTGTTATGAACACCCAGTACATACACATATAAGCAATCCCCTTTCAACATCACGAGGATTAGTTTGAAACCAAATATGACATGGTTGTCTTATTTTTATCATCCAGTGTCATATACAGTATGTGATAAAAGCATGTTTCAAGATATATTAGTGTCACCTCTGACTTACCTGAGTCTGTGTCTTGATAGAGGCCCTGTTTTCTGTCACTGTCTTTTCAATCTTTGAATCATAAAAATCACTGTAGTGCAAAGGCTTAATTACCTCCCACCCCTGTATCCTGTTAAATTAGGTGCAAATAGTAAAAGTCAGTGGTCCCATAAATCTGATTCTTTTAGATTTTTATGATGCATGGTTGTAAATAGAGAAGAAAAAGAAAAGAAAGAAAAATTAACCATTGTCATCCAAAAATCATGAGGCCTTTATGTCACTACCAAACACCAGGGGAATTGCTAGGATGTATTTACTTATTGCTAAGCTCAATAAAAGACTTGCACAGTTGTCATCATCAAATCCAAATAAAGAAAGCAGCAACACCAATTTTAAAGGATCTATATATAAGCCTTTTAGCTCAAATACTGACAGAAAGTGAACACAAGAAAAAAAAATGCAGGTGTTATGCCTTAAGATCAAATAAATAAAATTCACTTCAAAAAGAATCACAAGCTGAGGGCAAAACAAACTTTCATCAAGATATAGACATATATTCTCAATTTTCTCTCTTGGCTAGGGGTGAAAACAAGGCTTTGATATCTATCCACATGTTCATGAAAAGGGAAATGTTTAATGTCCACATTTGTTTTGAAGATTGTGAAGAACTTTGGCCGTGTTCCTAATTCTGCAAAGTCTACTGAGTGTCTCTGTTTCCTGTTAGAATCTTTACAATAAAAGACTTTTGCATCAAATGTCTTCATATGTGGAAAGTTCACAATAGTTCACATGTACTTTATCCCAGCATTGTTTATTTTAACTTTCGTTGAAAATCTTCATAGATATAAAAGACATATGTAGACGAATATTCTCTGACAATAGTTGTAATTATCTCAAATGGTCTAATTAGCTGTGGATTTTAAAACAAAAGTTTAAACATAATTTAAAGATTTTAAAATATTTAAGTAATTTTTGTTTTTTTAGTTATAATCCCCAAAACGAAGGAATTATTTGTATTAAATGTGTTTGAGTTTAGCAGACAAATTATTGGAGCTTTCTTATATAAATTAAAAAATGCACTCTGCTATATCACAAGTGTATTGAATGCAAACTTTACATTTACAAATATATTTAATTTAATTTACAGTGTACAAACAATGTACAGTCACAGTTAATTTTCAAATGTTTCACGTAATTTAAATGGGAAAAAAATGCAAAAAGAAAATGCTCTAATATCTGAGTATTGTATGAGGAACAAGTCACATTGGAAAGTAATCTTAACTAACCCCCAAAAAATTCAATTAAGCAGAAAGCAATTACTGGCATAATAATAATTTAGAGAGATACAATAAATACCAAATCATACCCAAAGGCGTAAAATGAGAAAATAACTAAAAAATGTTCAGAAACAGAAATTGAAATGTTATCAGAGTGGGATACATTCTGCTGTTCCTCTGCCTGCAACGTATAGTCTATTTCAGTGTAAAATGACGAATCACGTTGCGGGCGGAGACACGGTAGAGGGTATAAGAAGATGAAATAGTGATTATTTATATATTTTAGCGTCTACAATAGTGATGTCGCGAACCTAAAATTTTCTGTTCGCGAACCGCGGACTCGAACTTCCGGTATTGTTCGCGAACGCACGAACCGCGCAAACCGCCATTGAATTCAATAGGCAGGCGAACTTTAAAACCTACAAAGACTCTTTCTGGCCACAATAGTGATGGAAAAGTTGTTTCAAGGGTACTAACACCTGGACTGTTGCATGCTGGAGGGGGATCCCTGGCAAAACTCCCATGGAAAATTACATAGTTGATGCAGAGTCTGCTTTTAAGCCATAATGGGTCTAAATCAACTTTCATTCCTAAAGTGGCTGTCTCAAAACATCCCGGACAGAAGATAGATTGATAGTGATAGATAGGATAGATAGATATACATAGATTGATAGTTAGATAGAATCGATAGAAGAGAAATAGATAGATTTGTTAGATATATAATTACCCTAATAAATTCTAATAATCAAACATGCGTTCTTGGACCCAACTAGCTTGTGTCAATTAGTACTTTTCTTAGCACTTTAATCCCTGTTCCCCCCCCTATCGGGGGAGTTCTATATGGCCTGCCAGATTACCCTGAACAATTATAATAATAAGACATGTGGTCTGCTACCTATTTTAAAGAGGTTGTGTTTTAAGTACTACCATTCTTAGCACTTTAATCTCTGTAACTCCCCCTATTTGGTGAGGTCTATACGGCCTGGATGATTACCCATACAAAATATAATAATAAGACATCTGCTCTTGGTCTGCGACCCATGGTAACTATGTTGTGTTAATTAGTAATGTCCTTCGCATTTTAATAGCTGTTACTCATACTCACCCTATCGGTGGAGGTCTATATGGCCTGCATGATTACCCTTACAAAATATAACAACCAAACATATGTTCTAGGACCCATGGTAAGTAGGTTGTGTTATGTAGTACTGTTCTTTGCATTTTCATACCTGTTACAACACCAAATGGTGGCAGGTCTATCTGTCCTTCATGATTAGCTGCACCCAAACCCAAAAAAAAGCCGAGTGGTCTTAGACTAACACCAATGGCTAACTCTGTTGTTTCAATTAGTACTATTCTTAGCACTTTCATCCCTGTTACGGGCGGTCTACATGGCCATCATGATTAGCCGAACAAAATACTACAATCCAACCTTTGCTCAGTCTTCATAGGCCCTTCATTGTCTGTATTTTGACAGTACAGTTCTTATTATTTTTATAGCTGATACAACACCGAATGTTGTCAGCTCTATATGGCCTACATGATTAGCTGCACCCAATACAAAAATAAATCCAAGCGGTCTTGGATTAACACCCATGGCTAACTCTGTTGTTTCAAGTAGTACTATTCTTAGCACTTTCATCTCATCATCCCTGTTACTTCCAGGACTCTCGGTGGTGGTGGTCTACATGGCCATCAGGATTAGCCTAACCAAATACTACAATCCAACCTTGGCTCAGTCTTCCTAAGGCCCTTCATTGGCTGTATTTTGGTAGTACTGTTCTTATTACTACATGGTGGTCTACATGGCCATCATGATTAGCCTAACCAAATACTACAATCCAACCTTGGCTCAGTCTTCCTAAGGCCCTTCATTGGCTGTATTTTGGTAGTACTGTTCTTATTAGTTTAATAGCTGATACGACACCGAATGTTGTCAGCTCTATATGGCCTGCATGAATAGCCGCACCCAAAACCAAAAAAAAGCCAAGCGGTTTTGCACTAACACCCATGGCTAACTCTGTTGTTTCAAGTTCTAATATTCTTAGCTCTTTCATCTCATCATCCCTGTTACTTCCAGGACTCTCGGTGGTGGTGGTCTACATGGCCATCATGATTAGCCTAACCAAATACTACAATAAAACCTTGGCCCAATCTTCCTAAGGCCCTTCATTGGCTGTATTTTGGTAGTACTGTTCTTATTAGTTTAATAGCTGATACGACACCAAATGTTGTCAGCTCTATATGGCCTGCATGAATGACCGCACCCAAAGCCAAAAAAAAGCCAAGCGGTTTTGCACTAACACCCATGGCTAACTCTGTTGTTTCAAGTTCTACAATTCTTAGCTCTTTCATCTCATCATCCCTGTTACTTCCAGGACTCTCGGTGGTGGTGGTCTACATGGCCATCATGATTAGCCTAACCAAATACTACAATCCAACCTTGGCTCAGTCTTCCTAAGGCCCTTCATTGGCTGTATTTTGGTAGTACTGTTCTTATTAGTTTAATAGCTGATACGACACCGAATGTTGTCAGCTCTATATGGCCTGCATGAATAGCCGCACCCAAAGCCAAAAAAAAGCCAAGCGGTTTTGCACTAACACCCATGGCTAACTCTGTTGTTTCAAGTTCTACTATTCTTAGCTCTTTCATCTCATCATCCCTGTTACTTCCAGGACTCTCGGTGGTGGTGGTCTACATGGCCATCATGATTAGCCTAACCAAATACTACAATCCAACCTTGGCCCAGTCTTCCTAAGGCCCTTCATTGGCTGTATTTTGGTAGTACTGTTCTTATTAGTTTAATAGCTGATACGACACCAAATGTTGTCAGCTCTATATGGCCTGCATGAATAGCCGCACCCAAAGCCAAAAAAAAGCCAAGCGGTTTTGCACTAACACCCATGGCTAACTCTGTTGTTTCAAGTTCTACAATTCTTAGCTCTTTCATCTCATCATCCCTGTTACTTCCAGGACTCTCGGTGGTGGTGGTCTACATGGCCATCAGGATTAGCCTAACCAAATACTACAATCCAACCTTGGCCCAGTCTTCCTAAGGCCCTTCATTGGCTGTATTTTGGTAGTACTGTTCTTATTAGTTTAATAGCTGATACGACACCGAATGTTTTCAGCTCTATATGGCCTGCATGAATAGCCGCACCCAAAGCCAAAAAAAAGCCAAGCGGTTTTGCACTAACACCCATGGCTAACTCTGTTGTTTCAAGTTCTACTATTCTTAGCTCTTTCATCTCATCATCCCTGTTACTTCCAGGACTCTCGGTGGTGGTGATCTACATGGCCATCATGATTAGCCTAACCAAATACTACAATCCAACCTTGGCTCAGTCTTCCTAAGGCCCTTCATTGGCTGTATTTTGGTAGTACTGTCATCCTTTTGAATAAAAGATTACAGTAAAGGCATTGATTTTAGAAACCCACAGATCATTATTTGCAACCGTGAATTAAGAAAAAAAAATTGATTACACACCCGTCACACTTATTTATGCTCAGGCCTTTTTAATACGATGGTCCCGGAGCCTCAACCGAAACAACAGCATGAAAGAGGAGATATGTCATCCTTTTGAATAAAAGATTACAGTAAAGGCATTGATTTTAGAAACCCACAGATCATTATTTGCAACCGTAAAATTAGAAAAAAACATTGATTAGACAGCTGTGACACTTATTTATGCTCATGCCTTTTTAATACGAGGGTCCCGGAGCCTCAACCGAAACAACTGCATGAAAGAGGAGATATGTCATCCTTTTGAATAAAAGATTACAGGAAAGGCATTGATTTTAGAAACCCACAGATCATTATTTGCAACCGTGAAATTAGAAAAAAACATTAATTACACAGCCATGACACTTATTTATGCTCAGGCCTTTTTAATACGAGGGTCCCGGAGCCTCAAACGAAACAACAGCATGAAAGAGGAGATATGTCATCCTTTTGAATAAAAGATTACAGTAAAGGCATTGATTTTAGAAACCCACAGATCATTATTTGCAACCGTGAAATTAGAAAAAAACATTGATTACACAGCCGTGACACTTATTTATGCTCAGGCCTTTTTAACACAAGGGTCCCGGAGCCTCAACCGAAACAACAGCATGAAAGAGGAGATATGTCATCCTTTTGAATAAAAGATTACAGGAAAGGCATTGATTTTAGAAACCCACAGATCATTATTTGCAACCGTGAAATTAGAAAAAAAAATTGATTACACACCCGTGACACTTATTTATGCTCAGGCCTTTTTAATACGATGGTCCCGGAGCCTCAACCGAAACAACAGCATGAAAGAGGAGATATGTCATCCTTTTGAATAAAAGATTACAGGAAAGGAATTGATTTTAGAATTTTTTTTTTTATGACCCGTGTAATAGAAAAAAACATTCATTAAACACCGGTTACACTTATTTATCCTCAGGCCTTGTTAATACGAGGGTCCCGGAGCCGCAACTGAAACAACAGCATGAAAGAGGACATATGTCAATCTTTTTGAATTATAGATTACAGGAAAGGCATTGATTTTAGAAACATTGAGATAATTACTTGCAACCGGGAAATAAAAAAAAACATTTAATAGACACCCAGTACACTTCTTTATCCTTAGGCCTTTTTAGCAGAGGCTCCAGGGCCCTCCACAAAACCAGCAGCTTGAAAGAGGACATATGGCATCCTTTAGAAAATTAGATTACAGGAAAGGCATTGATTTTAGAAACACAGAGATCATTAGTTGCAACCGTGAAATCACAAAAAACTTTGATTATACACCAAGTACACTTATTTATCCTTAGGCCTTTTTAGCAGAGGCTCCAGGACCCTCCACAAAACCAGCAGCATGAAAGAGGACATATGGCATCCTTTAGAAAATTAGATTACAGGAAAGGCATTGATTTTAGAAACACAGAGATCATTAGTTGCAACCGTGAAATCACAAAAAACTTCGATTATACACCAAGTACACTTATTTATCCTTAGGCCTTTTTAGCAGAGGCTCCAGGACCCTCCACAAAACCAGCAGCATGAAAGAGGACATATGGCATCCTTTAGAAAATTAGATTACAGGAAAGGCATTGATTTTAGAAACACAGAGATCATTAGTTGCAACCGTGAAATCTAAAAAAAAATAGATTATACACCCAGTACATTTATGTATCCTTAGGCCTTTTTAGAAGAGTGTCCCGGAGCCTCAACAGAAAGAACAGCATGAAAGAGGACATATGGCATCCTTTTGAAAAATAGATTACAGGAAAGGCATTGATTTTTGAAAGACAGAAAAAATTTGTTACAACCGTGAAATCTAAAAAACATTGAATAGACACCCAGTACACTTCTTTATCCTTAGGCCTTTTTAGCAGAGGCTCCAGGACACTCAACAAAACCAGCAGTAGGAAAGAGGACATATGGCATCCTTTGTGAAAAAAAGATTATAGGAAAGGCATTGATTTTAGAAACCCGGGGATAATTTGTTGCAACCGTGAATTTTAATTAAAAAAAAATGATTGGATGGACACCCAGTACAATTCTTTCTCCCTAGGCCTTTTTATAAGAGGGTCCAGGACCCTCAAACAAAACACCAGCAGGAAAGGGGACATATGGCATACTTTTGAACAATAGAGTACAGGAAAGGCATAGATTTTAGAAAACCATAGAAATTTTTTATAAAATGTAAATTTGAATTAAAAAAATGATTCGATGGACAGCCAGTACACCTCTTTCTCCTTAGGCCTTTTTATAAGAGGGTCCTGGACCCTCAAAAAAAACACCAGCAGGAAAGAGGACGTATGGCATCCTTTTGGACAATAGAGTACAGGTACAGCATTGATTTTACAAACCCAGAGATCATTTTGTTCAATTGTTAAATAGAAAAATAAAAATGAGTGGCCAACCAGTACACCTCTTTCTCCTTAGGCCTTTTTATAAGAGGGTCCTGGACACTCAAAAAAAACACCAGCAGGAAAGAGGACGTATGGCATCCTTTTGAACAATAGAGTACAGGTACGGCATTGATTTTACAAAACCAGAGATAATTTTGGTCAAATGAGAAATAGAAAATAAAAAAGAGTGGACACCCAGTACACCTCTTTCACCTTAGGCCTTTTTATAAGAGTGTCCAGGACCCTCAAACAAAATACCAGCAGGAAAGAGAACATATGGCATACTTTGGAACAATAGAGTACTGGTACGGCATTGATTTGTGAAACCCACAGATAATTGTTTGTAAAAGTGAAATAGCACCAAAAACCATGCTTGGACTCCCACTCCAGGTCGTTCTCCTTCAGCTTTTTTATAAGAGGGTCCAGCACCCTCAACAGAAACAACTGCAGGAAACACCACCACATATGCCATCCTTTTGCACAAGCGAGTACAGGTATGGCATCCATTTTAGAAACCCAAAGATAATTGAGAGGAACCAGGAACATTTTTCTAAAAACTGGATGGGGCACCCATTACTACAGGTCATTCTCCTTCAGCCTTTTTATATCATGGGCCACGACCCGCAACAGGCACAACAGCATGAAACACAACATATGCCACCTTTTTGCACAATAGAGTACAGGTATGTCATAGATGGAACACTGAGAAAATTTAGAGCAACCAAGAGACGGATAAAGATGCTTTGTCGGTCCTACTCTTTCAAATTTGTTGCATTTTGCGTTCAATTGAATGGTACACCGGATATGAGTGGTGTGTAAAGTTGTACAATTCATAACAGTTTAATCACTAGTGTTATGTGCATTATTTTTTTTATTTGAGTTTTGTACCCACAGAGATGCAGCAGAGGCCAGAAAAATTAGGAATGTACAAATGACTGAAAAATTGGGTTATTGTTGGAGCAACTGCTGTAGCAGCGGCCAGAAAAATCGATGTTTGTAAAACATTTATAAAGTGCCCTAAAAGCTTGTGGCTTGAACACTAGTTGTTGGCGGATAAGTCAAGCAAGTCCTCCGTCTTTATAACCAAAAAAAAAAGGCCAGCCTGTGTACCAGTTGTAGCCCAAGGCAGCTCATATCATCATCAGTAGTTTTTTATTCAAATGTATCGCCCCAATGTCAGTCCCTTCAGGATCCAGCCCTCATTAATTTTTATAAAAGTGAGATAGTCAAGGCTTTTTTGACCTAGGCGACTTCTCTTCTCAGTGACAAAACCTCCTGCTGCACTAAAAGTCCTTTCGGACAGGACACTTGAAGCGGGGCAGGCCAGAAGTTCCATTGCAAATTGGGATAGCTCAGGCCACAAGTCCAGCCTGCACACCCAGTAGTCAAGGGGTCCATCGCTCCTGAGAGTGTCGAGATCCGCAGTTAAAGCTAGGTAGTCTGCTACCTGTCGGTTGAGTCTTTCTCTAAGGCTGGATCCCGAAAGGCTCTGATGGAGCATGGGAGTTAAAAAGGTATGCATGTCCTCCATCAACAAGACGTCAGGAAATCACCCGGTCCTTGCCGCCGTGGTTGTGGGAGGAGGATGATTAATTTCATCTCTTCCCCTGTTACATTCCCGTGGTGCTGTGACATCACCCTTATACGCTGTGTAAAGCATAGTTTTTAATTTATTATGAAAATGCTCCATCCTTTCCAACTTGCGGGAATTTGGTAACATTTCAGGCACTTTATGCTTATACCGGGGGTCGAGGAGCGTGGACACCCAGTACAGGTCGTTCTCCTTCAGCTTTTTTATACGAGGCTCCCTCAACAGGCACGACAGCATGAAAGAACCCATTTGAACAAGGTTGGATGCTGAGCTAATCATGTCGCATTCCTCCTCCTCACTGATCTCACTGATGGTATCTTCTTCCCCCCAGCCACGTACAACACCACGGATACCAGAGAGGTGACAACAATGAGCACCCTGGGATGACTGTTGTGCTCGGTATTCCTCCTCCTCATCCTCCCCAAAGCCACATTCCTCCTCTGACTCCTCTTCCTCACAATCCTCTTCCTGCGTTGCCGCAGGTCCAGCAAGCAATGCTGATTCGGCTGTTTGCGGGGGTGATGGACACCACAACTCTCCCGCTTCCTCTTCACGCTCATCTACTGCCTGATCCAGCACTCTTCGCAGGGCACGCTCCAGGAAGAAAACAAATGGTATGATGTCGCTGATGGTGCCTTCGGTGCGACTGACAAGGTTTGTCACCTCCTCAAAAGGACGCATGAGCCTACAGGCATTGCGCATGAGCGTCCAGTAATTTGGCAAAAATATCCCCAGCTCCCCAGAGGCTGTCCTAGCACCCCGGTCATACAAATACTCATTAACAGCTTTTTCTTGTTGGAGCAGGTGGTCAAACATTAGGAGTGTTGAATTCCACCGTGTCGGGCTGTCGCAAATCAAGCGCCTCACTGGCAGGTTGTTTCAACGCTGGATATCAGACAAGTGCGCCATGGCCGTGTAGGAACGCCTGAAATGGCCACACACCTTCCTGGCCTGCTTCAGGACGTCCTGTAAGCCTGGGTACTTATGGACAAATCGTTGTACAATCAGATTACACACATGTGCCATGCACGGCACATGTGTCAACTTGCCCAATTTCAATGCCGCCATCAAATTACTTCCATTGTCAGAAACAACCTTGCCAATCTCCAGTTGGTGCGGAGTCAGCCACTGATCCACCTGTGCGTTCAGGGCGGTCAGGAGTGCTGGTGCGGTGTGACTCTCCGCTTTCAGGCAAGTCAACCCCAAGACGGCGTGACACTGCCGTACCCGGGATGTAGCATAGTACCTGGGGAGCTGGGGGGGTGCCATAGATGTGGAGCAAGACGCAGAAGTTGAAGAGGACTCAGCCGAGGAAGAGGTTATGGAAGAGGATGGAGTAGGAGGAGTAGAGGAGGTAGCAGCAGGCCTGCCTGCAAGTCGTGGCGGTGTCACCAACTCTTCTGCAGAGCCACGCATTCCATGCTTGTCAGAAGTCAGCAGGTTTACCCAATGCGCAGTGTAGGTGATATACCTGCCCTGACCATGCTTTGCAGACCAGCTATCCGTGGTCATATGGACCCTTGCCCCAACGCTGTGTGCCAGACATGCCATAATTTCCTTTCTCACAACAGAGTACAGGTTTGGGATTGCCTTTTGTGAAAAGAAATTTCTGCCAGGTACCTTCCACTGCGGTGTCCCAATAGATACAAATTTTTTGAAAGCATCAGACTCCACCAGCTTGTATGGTAAAAGCTAGCGGGCTAAGAGTTCAGACAAGCCAGCTGTCAGACGCCGGGCAAGGGGGTGACTTTGAGAAATTGGCTTCTTACGCTCAAACATGTCCTTGACAGACACCTGACTGTGGGCAGATGACCAGGAACTGCTACGTAAGAGAGACTGAGTGGAGGATGGTTGAGAGGGGGCAAGGAGGACAGCACTGGTTGACGTGGCTGAAGATGCTGGAGCAGGAGGAGGAAGGCGGCTTTCACTTTGTGTGATGCTTCTACTCATGTGTTCTTCCCATCGGCCTTTGTGATGGGAGACCATGTGCCTTCACAAAGCAGTTGTACCTAGGTGGCTGTTGGACTTCCCATTACTCAGTTTCTTTTGGCACAGGTTGCAAATGGCATTGCTGTTGTCAGAGGCAGACACACAAACAAAAATGCCACACTGCTGAGCTCTGCGATGATGGCATTCTGGTGGTGGCAACAGCATGCGTTGGCGGGCTGTCTGGCTGACCCCTGGTGACGATGCATGCTGTCTGACTGTGCCACTAGCTCCTTGAGACGACCTCCCCGTGCTTCCAAATCGTCTCCTCCTCCTCCTCTCTGTCTCCCCATCTGAACTTTCCCCCTCTTCTTCTTCTCTTCTAGCAGGCACCCACGTGACATCCACCGACACATCATCATCAACCGCTTCACTTGTATCTGAAACATCAAGAAAGGAAGCAGCAGCGGGTACAACATCATCATCATCATCATCACACCGTACCTCCATGTCGGTAATGCTGCCTGACTGAGACTGATCACTATTATCTACATCCTCTGTCAATGATGGTTGCGCATCACTCATTTCTTCAAAATGATGTGTCAATAACAATAACTCCTGTGACAGATCAAGTGAAGCGGCTGTGGTGCTAGTGTTGGTGGTGGCGACAGGCGGCGGAGTGTCACTGGTCACTTGAGACCTGCCCAAAGCACAGCTGGACTTAGATGGTGCGTCAAGGTTAGGAGGACTAGCAGCGGAAGCTGAAGAAGATTGGGTTTCCTGTGTTAGCCATTCAACTAGGTCCTCCTCAGAAGTTTTTGCATCCCCCCTGGCACCCGGCGTCTGAACAATGTGCATATTTGTAGGGTCTAAAGGAATCACAGCACCACGACCACGGAACCTGCGGGGTGGCCTGCCTCTGCCTGTCATTTTTTTTTAAATGGACACTAACAATACTATTACACCAATTGAGTGGTGGCACTGTGAAAGTGGGCACAGTATACGCTGTGAGACTGACAACAAAAAAGACAGATGTTTTAAAAATCACAAATTGTTAATTTTTTGAAATATTACTAGTACTGTGGCAACAAATATGATTGTTTGGCACTATTTGGCAAATGAGCCTGTCTGGCACACACGCTGGGAGAAAGGAAACTGCAATTCAATGGCACTAGGAGACTGAAGAATCACAGTCAAAACAGTTATGATTAACAAAAATTCCAATCCTGTTACAATAAATATGAGTGGTGGCACTAATTTGCTAGTTGGGACTGGCACACAGGCAGGCAGGCAGGAGGAAAATGCAATTCAAGGGCACTAGTAGACTGCAGATTGACAGTCAAAACAGTGTTGATTGACAAATTTTTCAATACTGTTAAAAGAAATATCATTGCTAGCACTAATTGGATAGTTGGGCCTGGCACACAGGCTGGCAGGCAGTAGAAAAGTGCAATTCAATGGCACAAGCAAAATGAGGATTAAGATTAACAATCAAGATTTTTTTTATTTTAATTAGTAACTATACTGTGACAACAATTAGGATTGGTGTAAATAGTTGGCAAGACGGCCTGGCACAAAAGAATGGCAGGCAGGAGGGAGATGCAATTCAAGGACACTAGAAGACTGATTAATGACAGTCAAAACAGTGATGATTGACAATTTTTGCAATACTGTTAACAGAAATATGATTGCTGACAACAATTGGCTAGGTGGGCCTGGCTCACAGCAGGCTGCAAGTCAGGAGGAAAGTGCTATTTAATGGCACCAGCAAACTGACGATTCAAATCACAGCAACTATTACCAAACATTTTAATTTTTAATTATTAGAATACTGTCACAACAAATATGATTGGTGTAAATATTTTTTAAGTAGGCCTGGCACACAGGCTTGGAAGGCTGTAGAAAAGTGCAATTCAAAGGCACGAGCAAACTGAGGGTTAAGATCATCAACAATAAAGATTTTTTTAATTGTAATTAGTAACTATACTGTGACAAAAAATTTGGATTGGTGTAAATAGTTGGCAAGACGGCCTGGCACAAAAGGATGGCAGGCAGGAGGGAGATGCAATTCAAGGAAACTAGGAGACTGATTACTGACAGTCTAAACAGTGATGATTGACAATTTTTGCAATACTGTTAACAGAAATATGATTGCTGACAACAATTGGCTAGGTGGGCCTGGCTCACAGCAGGCTGCAAGGCAGGAGGAAAGTGCTGTTCAATGGCACCAGCAAACTGACAATTCAAATCACAGCAACTATTACCAAAAATTTTAATTTTTAATTATTAGAATACTGTCACAATAAATATGATTGGTGTAAATATTTTTTAAGTAGGCCTGGCACACAGGCTTGGAAGGCTGTAGAAAAGTGCAATTCAAAGGCACGAGCAAACTGAGGGTTAAGATCATCAACAATAAAGATTTTTTTAATTGTAATTAGTAACTATACTGTGACAAAAAATTTGGATTGGTGTAAATAGTTGGCAAGACGGCCTGGCACAAAAGGATGGCAGGCAGGAGGGAGATGCAATTCAAGGACACTAGGAGACTGATTACTGACAGTCTAAACAGTGATGATTGACAATTTTTGCAATACTGTTAACAGAAATATGATTGCTGACAACAATTGGCTAGGTGGGCCTGGCTCACAGCAGGCTGCAAGGCAGGAGGAAAGTGCTATTTAATGGCACCAGCAAACTGACGATTCAAATCACAGCAACTATTACCAAACATTTAAATTTTTAATTATTAGAATACTGTCACAACAAATATGATTGGTGTAAATATTTTTTAAGTAGGCCTGGCACACAGGCTTGGAAGGCTGTAGAAAAGTGAAATTCAAAAGCACGAGCAAACTGAGGATTAAGATCATCAACAATAAAGATTTTTTTAATTTTAATTAGTAACTATACTGTGACAAAAAATTTGGATTGGTGTAAATAGTTGGCAAGACGGCCTGGCACAAAAGGATGGCAGGCAGGAGGGAGATGCAATTCAAGGAAACTAGGAGACTGATTACTGACAGTCTAAACAGTGATGATTGACAATTTTTGCAATACTGTTAACATAAATATGATTGCTGACAACAATTGGCTAGGTGGGCCTGGCTCACAGCAGGCTGCAAGGCAGGAGGAAAGTGCTATTCAATGGCACCAGCAAACTGACGATTCAAATCACAGCAACTATTACCAAAAATTTTAATTTTTAATTATTAGAATACTGTCACAACAAATATGATTGGTGTAAATATTTTTTAAGTAGGCCTGGCACACAGGCTTGGAAGGCTGTAGAAAAGTGCAATTCAAAGGCACGAGCAAACTGAGGGTTAAGATCATCAACAATAAAGATTTTTTTAATTTTAATTAGTAACTATACTGTGACAAAAAATTAGGATTGGTGTAAATAGTTGGCAAGACGGCCTGGCACAAAAGGATGGCAGGCAGGAGGGAGATGCAATTCAAGGACACTAGGAGACTGATTACTGACAGTCTAAACAGTGATGATTGACAATTTTTGCAATACTGTTAACAGAAATATGATTGCTGACAACAATTGGCTAGGTGGGCCTGGCTCACAGCAGGCTGCAAGGCAGGAGGAAAGTGCTATTCAATGGCACCAGCAAACTGGGGATTCAAATCACAGGAACTATTACCAAAAATTTTAATTTTTAATTATTAGAATACTGTCACAACAAATATGATTGGTGTAAATATTTTTTAAGTAGGCCTGGCACACAGGCTTGGAAGGCTGTAGAAAAGTGCAATTCAAAGGCACGAGCAAACTGAGGGTTAAGATCATCAACAATAAAGATTTTTTTTTTTTTTTTGCAAAACCAAGCTTTATTGATGACAAATTGAGTTATACATTACATATTAAATCATTTACAGGCATAAAGGCTTTTACATATGAATAAAGTGCTGTAACTGGTTCCTCTAATGTGTCTACAGTTATTTATATAGTATTGTGGTCATAGAGAGGGTGTAGTCCAATATGCATTAAGATCTCAACCTTGTCAATTACTTCTTTCTTATTAAACATGACCATTGAGCTTGTTATTTCTATGTAAGATTAAAGTATCCTAAGATATATTAACTGATAAACTGAATATTAACATTTTGAAAGGTGCATCAGGCAGATTTTTATATATTGCTCAGGTTTCCAGCTTTTCAGGGTCACATTGCTGGAAGTTTCTAGATACCTGATGTTTACTCATTGATATGAGCGTAGACAAAGTCTTAGAAAAGAAAAGTTTAGGAGGAAGGTAGTGCTAAGCAAGTATATGTTGAGGGGGAGAGAGAGAAAGGGGGAGGAGAAAAAAAAAAAAAAAAAAAAGGGAAAGAAAAGAAGTGGGAGGGAGGGGGGAGAATGGTAGGGAGGAGGAGAGGGATGGGGGAGGAGGGCCAGGGCACTGGGTGTTTGTCAGAGGGTTCTTTCCTCGAGAACCTACAGGGTCTATATGAAGTGGGTTAGAATTCTCTACCCTCCCAAATCAAAGTCATCATTTCGTGTGTTGCTAGTTTGTCAATTTTTAGGAAGTGATAGCGTTCCAGTCTCAACAGTTCCCCCACCCTGTCCTCCCACTCCCTCCCGCTGGGGATCTGTGTGCTTTTCCAGTGGGCTGGAATGAGCCCCTTAGCTCCGCTCATCATCAAAAGGAAGAGAAGGTATTTGTCTTCTCCAATTATCTTGGGGTAACCATGGGAGATCAAGTATGTTGGCTTTGGAGGAATTATGATCTTAAGTCGTTTACTCATCTCTCCCAGCACCTCCTCCCAGAACGGCTGAATACGCGGGCAGTCCCACCATATGTGTAGTATAGTTCCTTCGCCTCCACATCCCCTCCAGCATTCCCTCCCGGCTTGGGGGTAGATCCTGTGAAGCCTCGAAGGGGTGAGGTACCACCGGCTCAGCAGCTTATAGTGCATTTCCTGCAGTCGTGCCGAAACCGAGGCCCTTTTGGTTTTCATAAAGATTTTGTCCCAGTCTTTGGGAGATATTTCTATATTTAGTTCATTTTGCCATGCAGTAGTGTATGACGGGAGTTCCGATCCACCCCTCATCAGGAGCATCCTATATATGCTTGAAATCAAGTGAGTTGGGGTCTGTTGCGTTACACACATGGATTCAAACTGAGTCCTTTGCCTGCTCAAGGCAGTGCGTTCCTTGTGCGTGGTATAATAGTGCATGATCTGCGCATACCTGTACCATGATGAGAACATGTTTCCATCCCATTCCATGAGGTCTGAGTGCGGTTTGAGTTTCCCCTGATGCAAAATGTTAGAGATTGTTGTCTCACCCAGAGTATAGCTGCCTCTCCGGGTTAGTGGCTCAGTTTCTATACCTAGGTCCGGATTGTCATGGACTGGTATATTGGGCGATGTCCTGGAGGAAATAGAGGGTTCCTTTACCAGAATTTTGTCCCAGATCTTAAGGGTATCAGATATCAGTGGGTATGACGAGACCTCCAGGGGGCGTTTCCCCTCTGTGATCCAAGCCAGTGATCCAGTGTTTCGCCTACCAAGGATCTCACTGTCCACCTGTATCCATCTCTTGTTTGGGGAATTTCTGCACCACTCAACAATATGCTGAAGAAAGATTGATCTCTGATACTCCCTCAGCAATGGTACCCCGAGCCCACCCCTCTCCCTAGGGAGGTAGACGGTGCGCTTCCTGATCCTGGGTCTGATCTCATTCCATATGTATGATTCCATAGCAGTTTGGATATGGTTAAGATAACCAGTTGCCGCCAGGGCAGGGACCGTCTGCATTATGTACAGAACTCTTGGGAGGATGTTCATTTTAACCACCCCGATGCGACCAAGCCACGAGATGGTTTTCTTTTTCCAGTTGTTGAGGTCTTTTATGACCTCCACACTGATGTTTTTGTAGTTCAGTTCAATAATCTCTGTCAGATCCCGAGTGATCATG
Source organism: Bombina bombina (assembly GCF_027579735.1). Taxonomy (NCBI): domain Eukaryota; kingdom Metazoa; phylum Chordata; class Amphibia; order Anura; family Bombinatoridae; genus Bombina; species Bombina bombina. The sequence continues at coordinate 78,426,672 of NC_069502.1, forward strand.
ATACCCAGGTAAGTAATGTTATGATCAGCTACCTTTATTGGGCAGCTTGATTTACCGTTGGCAAAGGCGTCCGCAGGCACCGTGATATTTAGTATTTCTGACTTAGATGGGTTGAGGAGGAAATTCGAGACCCGTCCGTAGGACCCGAACTCCTCCAGAGCTGCCGTCAGTGATTCAACGGAGTCTGAGAGGGTGAGGAGTATGTCGTCGGCATACATTGATAATTTATGTTCCGTTTTTCCTATAACAAAACCCCTCACCTCCCGGTTGACTCTAATTCTGCTCGCCAGTACCTCAATAGAGAGGGCAAAGAGGAGGGGGGACAGAGGGCACCCCTGCCTTGTCCCATTCCTTATTAGAAAGGTATTTGAAAGAGTCCCATTTACTCTCACCCTGGCGTTTGGGGCTGAATATAAGGACATAGCCTTATTGATGAAGCCAGGACCAAATCCAAATTTTAACAAGGTATTCCGAATGAACTGCCAGCTGACCCGGTCGAACGCCTTCTCAGCGTCGGTTGTGACCAGGGCCAGTGGCATATTGTTCAAATGGGCGTGGGTTATCAGTTGTAGTACTTTGAGGGTATTGTCTCTTGCCTCCCGATAGGGGATAAACCCCACTTGGTCGGTTGAGACGAGGTCCGGCAGGAATCTGTTTAGGCGAGTTGCCAAGATCTTTGCAAGTATTTTGACGTCTGCGTTGAGCAGCGAGATCGGTCTATAGCTCTCAGGCTTATCTTGGGGCTTTCCTGGCTTGGGGATCACCGCTATGTGCGCCTCGAGCATGGAGTTCGGTAGGGTGGGGTGCTCTGCAAGTGTGTTGAACAAGTTTGTTAGTTTTGGGACAAGAAGGTCTGCGTAGAGTTTATAATATTTGAGTCCGTAGCCATCAGGCCCTGGGGACTTGCCCGTTGGTAGGTCTTTTATAGCTTTGTGGACTTCCTCGTTTGTAAACGGGAGGTCCAGTGACTCAGAGTCTGGTTTAGAAAGGGACGGGAGCTCAGTGTTTTCAAGATACGTCAGGACGCGTTCTTCGTCAGTCTCAGCTGCTGGGGGTGCTTGTTCGTTCTGGCTAGGGGAGGGCAGGTTATATAAGGACTCATAATAGGTCCGGAAGCTTTCTGCTATTGAATTGCCGTCGGAACATACTGTTCCCTGTGCGTTAGTCATATGATGCACATATGCTTTTGTTCTCTTTCTCGCAATTGCCCTGGCTAGAAGCTTGCCAGGTTTGTTGCCCTGCTCAAAGTAATACTGCTTGAGTATAAGAGCTTGTTTTTGATAGCCTTCCTGGAGGAATTGCAGTAAAGTTTTCCTGGTGGAAAGCAGATGAGTCAATCGTGCTTCATCTTGGGGATGGGCCTTATGGGCCTCTTCAGCCCTTTCGACCTGAGAGAGGAGACTATTGTATCGTTCTCTACTAAGTCTTTTGAGCTTCGCCTTGTGCTTAATCAACAGACCTCTGATGGTGCACTTGTATGCTTCCCAGATGGTAGTGGCTTTTAGTTGCTCGGAGGCGTTGATTTGGAAGAATTCAGTCAGGGCTTTTCGAATTTCTAATTGAAATATCGGGTCTGCCAGAAGCGTATCATCTAGCTTCCACACAAAGGGGGTGATCGGAACCGTGGGCCATTGTATTGAGCAACTCACCGGGGCATGATCCGACCAGGTGATCGCAGAGATGTTGCTACTCCTAGTGATTATGAGTCCTGTAGAGTCAGTGAACAGGTAATCGATCCTAGAGTATTTCCGGTGCGGGTGGGAATAAAAGGTGTAATTTTTCAGCTGTGGGTGGTGTGTGCGCCAAATATCATGTAGTGCTAATTCTGCTAATATAGCGGTTATGCGCCTCCGTACTTTCTGAGGGGCGCTTGAGATGCCGTTCGAGGTGTCAAGCATGGGGTCTAGAGCCGCGTTTAGGTCCCCACCAAGGAGGAGGACGCCGGTCCGAAGTTCCATTATTTTACTAGAGACCTTCTGAAAGAAGAGGTGCTGGGATGTGTTAGGGCAGTAGACATTGACCAGTGTTATGGGCCTACCATATAGAGTGCCAGTTAGGAGCAAACACCTACCCTCAGGGTCTCTGTGAATCTGTGTCATCTGGAAGGGTATACCTTCGCGAAAGAGGATTCCTACCCCATTCCTTTTGTGAACAATAAAGATTTTTTTAATTGTAATTAGTAACTATACTGTGACAAAAAATTTGGATTGGTGTAAATAGTTGGCAAGACGGCCTGGCACAAAAGGATGGCAGGCAGGAGGGAGATGCAATTCAAGGAAACTAGGAGACTGATTACTGACAGTCTAAACAGTGATGATTGACAATTTTTGCAATACTGTTAACAGAAATATGATTGCTGACAACAATTGGCTAGGTGGGCCTGGCTCACAGCAGGCTGCAAGGCAGGAGGAAAGTGCTATTCAATGGCACCAGCAAACTGACGATTCAAATCACAGCAACTATTACCAAAAATTTTAATTTTTAATTATTAGAATACTGTCACAACAAATATGATTGGTGTAAATATTTTTTAAGTAGGCCTGGCACACAGGCTTGGAAGGCTGTAGAAAAGTGCAATTCAAAGGCACGAGCAGACTGAGGGTTAAGATCATCAACAATAAATATTTTTTTAATTGTAATTAGTAACTATACTGTGACAAAATATTTGGATTGGTGTAAATAGTTGGCAAGACGGCCTGGCACAAAAGGATGGCAGGCAGGAGGGAGATGCAATTCAAGGAAACTAGGAGACTGATTACTGACAGTCTAAACAGTGATGATTGACAATTTTTGAAATACTGTTAACAGAAATATGATTGCTGACAACAATTGGCTAGGTAGGCCTGGCTCACAGCAGGCTGCAAGGCAGAAGGAAAGTGCTATTCAATGGCACCAGCAAACTGACGATTCAAATCACAGCAACTATTACCAAAAATTTTAATTTTTAATTATTAGAATACTGTCACAACAAATATGATTGGTGTAAATATTTTTTAAGTAGGCCTGGCACACAGGCTTGGAAGGCTGTAGAAAAGTGCAATTCAAAGGCACGAGCAAACTGAGGGTTAAGATCATCAACAATACAGATTTTTTTAATTTTAATTAGTAACTATACTGTGACAAAAAATTAGGATTGGTGTAAATAGTTGGCAAGACGGCCTGGCACAAAAGGATGGCAGGCAGGAGGGAGATGCAATTCAAGGACACTAGGAGACTGATTACTGACAGTCTAAACAGTGATGATTGACAATTTTTGCAATACTGTTAACAGAAATATGATTGCTGACAACAATTGGCTAGGTGGGCCTGGCTCACAGCAGGCTGCAAGGCAGGAGGAAAGTGCTATTCAATGGCACCAGCAAACTGGGGATTCAAATCACAGGAACTATTACCAAAAATTTTAATTTTTAATTATTAGAATACTGTCACAACAAATATGATTGGTGTAAATATTTTTTAAGTATTCCTGGCACACAGGCTTGGAAGGCTGTAGAAAAGTGCAATTCAAAGGCACGAGCAAACTGAGGGTTAAGATCATCAACAATAAAGATTTTTTTAATTGTAATGCACTAAAAAATGTTTTTATTTAAATTAATAACTATACTGTCTGACTGTGACAACAATTATGATTGGTGTAAATAGTTGGCTAGACGGCCTGGCACAAAAGGCTGGCAGTGGCAGGCAGGAGGTAAATGAAATTCAATGGCCCTAGGAGACTGAATATTTGCAGTCCAAAAAATTATGTTTTGTTTTTTTTTATTACTGTTACAAGAATTGTGATTGGTGCCACTAATTGGCTACTTGGGCCTGGCAGACAGGCTAGCAGATATGAGTCGTGGATGGTAGGTAGGGCAGTAATTTAACACAGTATGCTGTGTAAGTGACAAAAACACAGGACTGATAGAAAATTAAGTTACATTACACTAGCAAAATATTTTAAAATTTTAGATTTTAATATTAAAATTATGTTAAGAAGTGCAATGCACATATGACTATATGAGTGGTCGCACTTGCTGGCTGCTACGTAGGGCAGCAATTATAACAACAGTATGCTGTGTAAGTCAGATAGACAGTTAGACACCGGCCTGATAGAAAATACAATTAGATTACACTAGCATAATGATTTAAAGACTTTTTTTTGGAAATTTTAAGAAAAAGGTTAAGCACATATATATGAGTCGTGGCTGATAGCCTTGGAAGGGCAGCTATTAAAAACAGTAGGCTATGTATGTCGGATACACACACGCCTGATAGAAAATAATATTAGATTACACTAGAAAAATGATTGAAATTATTTTTTTGGGGGGGAAATTAAAAAAAGGTTAAACACATATGAGTCGTGGCTCATAGACTAGGGAGGGCAGCAAGTAAACACACTAGGCTCTCTATGTCAGCAAAACACACAGGCCGGATAGAAAATTAGATTTGATTACACTAGCAAACAAATTTAAACTTTTTTTTTTTATATATATATATTAAAATTAAGGTGAAAGAAAAATAGATATGAGTACTGGGTGGCTGCCTGGCACAGACCAATTAACCAAAAGACTGAAAAAAAAGAGGTATATTAATGCTGAGTGAGCCTGACAGACACAGGCATGATAGTAAATGTAATTAGATTACACTAGAAAAATATTTTTTTGTGTTTTTTTTTTAAATTAAAAATAATGTTATAAACGGATATTAACACTGCTGGCTGCTGGCTGGCACAGAGCAATGAACCAGAGTATATGCTGTGTGACACTGGCCTGATAGAAAATGAAAAAAAATTACACTAGAAAAATAATTATATTTCTGGGTTAGTTAAATTTAAACTAATGTTGTTAGGGAGATATCAGTGGTGGCAGTAGTCACAGCGTATGCTGTGAGCCTTAAACACACAGCTGAAAGCCGGGCAAATGCTAATAAAAAAAAAAAAAAAAACGGCACGAAATATAGCCCTAAAAAGGTCTTTTTGGGGTGCTGTGCTTGCAGCAGAGATGAGTGGAGTCCTTCTGGACTGTAAATACACTAGCCTAGCTATGTTTTTCCTATTAATGTCAGGAGCAAAAACATAACACGTCCTCTCATTAAAAAAGCAAGGTCGTTATGAGTGTTTGATGTTGATTGGCTCTAATGTGTCAGGCAGCTGTGACATAAAGGGTCAAAGTTTCCACAATGATGACACATAGGGGCGGATCGAACATCGCCTTGTGTTCGCCCACAAACGGGAACGCGAACAACCTATGTTCGCTGTGAACCGTTCACGGGCGAACAGTTCGGGACATCACTAGTCTACAATGATTTTAACCAATAAAAGTGCCCTTCATTTACTTTTTTATTACAAATCTTGTTGAACGTAGAGCTTAACTTATTAATTCTCAATTTGCAGCAAATGCAAGTTAAAATGATTATAATCAGTATCAGGTGTTCCCCTATTTACTTCACTCTTCATTCCAGAGAATGACATACAATGGTATCATATATGAACAGGGGCTTCTGTTGCCCACTCACTGTTTTCTTATTCTCCAAAGAACAGAGGTAGACAGTTCAAGAAGTTCGTCTTTTTTACTAAAGAACTTCTGTCAGGAAACACAACTGCATAGCTTTCATCATGACCTTACATTAGAGGAGCTAATAAGTGATTCCCTTCAAATTCTATCCTATTCCTAATTTGCTGTCTTACTCTATTTTCCTTTTTCCTAAGTTCATTTACTTCACCACTTGGTCCTCTCACCTATGTCTCCTCTATTTGGCCACTGACTGCTGTAATCACCCCTCTGGTCCTCAAATTCTTCCTCAATGAATCCTGGGGCACCCATACCATAATGCATAGCACCCCAGGATTCAGTCCACAACCACTCACCATCTTGAAGGTAATTTAAATTTTGAGCTGCAGGTGGCTTATAAAAAGCAAATGTACCTGAAACCACAAAACACATAATTTAGCATGGTCAAGGATAATGTCATTGGATCCTTCCTGATAATTATGAGCTAAGCTGCTTATCAAACTATTGCAGCTGGCACCCAGGCTGAACTGATATGAAAGAAAAACAAATAGCTGTGCACGACTTGTATGCAAATAGTTAGTTTAGTACCATAGCTTGGCCAGATAATGTAATTTCACCTACTCACATCTACGCTAACAAAACCGGATTCCAACTCTATTACATTTCAAGTGATCAATTGCTTCTGAAGAAATAAAAGTTTTTTTATGCTAAGTTGCCTTTAAAAATTAAATGTGTATATCAGTTTAAAGAAAGTGCAAGTGTTTTATTACTTAAAAGTGTCATTAAATACTTTGGGGTTGTAATATAACATGTTTAATTTATAGATAGTAAAAAAAACAATAGATAGTAAAAAAAACTGCAATATGTTTTCATTATTTATTTATAACCCTTTCCTGTAATTTAAGTCCCAAAATCTGTTAAAAGTATTGGTACCTGTTAAAATCTGAAGTGTAGACTTGATATTTAAATGGACTGTCCCATTAAAATCTATATTTAAATTAAACACATACAGATTTTATATGTTTTCAAATCCCCTTAAAAGGTACAAGAAACCCCAAAATATTCTTTCATGATTTTGAACATAACATACAACTTTCCAATTTACTTCCATTGTCAAATTTGCTTTATTATCTTGTTATCCTTTGAAGAAGGAACATCATCAACCCACCGGCTGCTAGCTGAACCCATCTAGTTAGCCAATCACAAGAGACCAATGTGTGCAGGCACCAAATAGCAGCAGCTCCCACTAGAGTAGGATATGTGTGTATTCTTTTTCAACCAGGGATACCAAGAGAACGAAGCACATTTGAAAATAGATGCAAATTTAAAAGTGTCTTAAAATTAAATGCTCTGAGTTTATTTTTGACTTTCCTATCCCTTTAACTCTTACTTACCTTACTTATGCTCCTCCTCGTTCACCTCCATCTCTTCTGTTACAGATGTACAGCGCTACAACCGAAGCTATAACTCAAGCTCCTATAGAGAGAAAGGCACACGATCAAACTGCCTTTTCTTCACCTCTGCTCAAGTGTCAGGTCTTGCAGAGCCTGAAAGGCAGAGACATTCTGTAACAGGCCCTTATCCAGGATGCCACTATCCTAGACACTAAGAAGCTTAGGTAGGAAAGTCTTCTGCCCATGGAAAGTCTTAGTGAAAAGGGCCTCTAAACTGGACACACTTAGGGGCCAATTTACTAATGTTTGGCTGTAGAGTATCATGTCCGCCAGACATTGCTGAATGCCGACAGCATAAGCTGTCAGCATTTAACATTACACACGCATTTCTGGTGAACTGCTTGTGCAACCCTGCCCCCTGCAGATTTGTGGCAAATCAGCCACTAGAAGGGGTTTTCAATAAACCTGTAAAGGATCGGACGGATTGATGCCCGCAGCCTCAGAGATTGCAAATGAGTTAAAGAGCAGCGGTCTTAATACCGCACGGAAACAGGGGCATCAGGGGACATTCAGCCCTTGATAAATCGGCCCCTTAGTCTAGGACATAAGTATTACTCAGATCAGCATATAGAATAATTTATTTTAAATAGTATAGCTTTAGGATTCTAGTCTGTTCCTCATTATAAGTCCTATTTAAACATTTAAATTTAGGCTTAGCGACACAGTTTCCAAACATCAATCTTGACAAGGAGATTTTCCAAAGGCAGAATAGTCTATGCATTCTAAGAAACAAAATCACTAAAAAAGCATAAAGGGTAAAAACCTAGAAAGAGTGGTTTGGCTATAAAATAATCCAACAGATAATGGGCGCGATCGGATATAGATCGGAGTTTGCGGCGCAAGCGAGGGAACCGGCGTCGCCCGCAGTTTCAGCTCGCAACTCGAGCTATCCCATATAGGTCGCCGTCAGATGCTAACGTGCCGTAAGTCTGACAAACCAGCGATGTCCAGAAATCTGCGTAAGTACAAATTTCTGGCGTCGCCAGTGACTTGCGCCACGTTAGAAACTGCCGGCGCATATAAAACCTGACTAAAGTCTAAAACACCCGCACTGTCTAACACGCCTCCCTAACATAGCCCGCACTGTCTAACACGCCTCCCTAACATAGCCCGCACTGTCTAACACGCCTCCCTAACATAGCCCGCACTGTCTAACCCTCTATCCGCTATCCCCCCTCACTAGCCTAACAATAAAAAAACTATTAACCCCTAAACCGCCGCTCCCGTACCCCGCCGCAACCTAATAAAGTTATTAACCCCTAAACCGCCGCTCCCGTACCCCGCCGCCAGCTATATTATATCTATAACCCCCTAAAGTGAGCCCCTAACACCGCCGCCATCTATATTAAAATTATTAACCCCTAATGTAAGCCCCTTACACCGCCGCCATCTCTATTAAAATGATTAACCCCTAATTTAATCTACCTACCCCGCCGCCAGCTATATTATCTATATTAACCCTAAGTATATTATAGTTAATATAGGTATTACATTATATATATTAACTATATTAACCCTAATTATATTAGGGTTAATATAGTTAATATAGTTACTATAGTATTTATATTAACTATATTAACTCTATCTAACCCTAACACCCCTAACTAAATTTATATTAAATTAATCTAATTCATTTATAAACTAAAATATTCCTATTTAAATCTAAATACTTACCTATAAAATAAACCCTAAGATAGCTACAATATAATTAATAATTACATTGTAGCTATGTTAGGGTTAATATTTATTTTACAGGTAAATTGTTAATTATTTTAACTAGGTATAATAGATATTAAATAGTTATTAACTATTTAATATCTACCTAGTTAAAATAATTACCCAATTACCTGTAAAATAAATCCTAACCTAAGTTACAAATACACCTACACTATCAATAAATTTAATAAACTACAAACATCTATCTAAAAATACAATTAAATTAACTAAACTAAATTACAAAAAAAAACAAACACTAAATTACAAAAAATAAAAAAAAGATTACAAGATATTTAAGCTAATTACACCTATTCTAAGCCCCCTAATAAAATAATAAACCCCCAAAATAAAAAAAATTCCCTGCCCTATTCTAAATTAAACAAATTTCAAAGCTCTTTACCTTACCAGCCCTTAAAAGGGCCTTTTGTGGGGCATGCCCCACAGAATTCAGCTCTTTTGCATACAACAAATACAATCCCCCCCCCCCATTACAACCCACCACCCACATACCCCTATTCTAAAACCACCCAAACCCCCCTTAAAAAAGCCTAACACTACCCCCCTGAAGATCTCCCTACCTTGTCTTCACCACACCGGGCCGAACTCCTGATCCGATCCGGGCGATGTCTTCCTCCAAGCGGCAAAGAAGAATTCTTCCTCCGGCGACGTCTTCCTCCAAGCGGCAGCAAAGTCTTCATTCTTCCGGCGGCATCTTCAATCTTCTTTCTTCGCTCCGCCGCCGCGGAGCATCCATCCTGGCCGACTGCTGTACTTGGAATGAGGTACCTTTAAATGACGTCATCCAAGATGGCGTCCGCCGAATTCCGATTGGCTGATAGGATTCTATCAGCCAATCGGAATTAAGTTAGAAAAATCTGATTGGCTGATTGAATCAGCCAATCAGATTCAAGTTCAATCCGATTGGCTGATCCGAACAGCCAATCAGATTGAGCTCGCATTCTATTGGCTGATTGGAACAGCCAATAGAATGCGAGCTCAATCTGATTGGGCTGGTAAGGTAAAGAGCTTTGAAATTTGTTTAATTTAGAATAGGGCAGGGAATTTTTTTTATTTTGGGGGTTTATTATTTTATTAGGGGGCTTAGAATAGGTGTAATTAGCTTAAAAATCTTGTAATCTTTTTTTTATTTTTTGTAATTTAGTGTTTGTTTGTTTTTTGTAATTTAGTTTAGTTAATTTAATTGTATTTTTAGATAGATGTTTGTAGTTTATTAAATTTATTGATAGTGTAGGTGTATTTGTAACTTAGGTTAGGATTTATTTTACAGGTAATTGGGTAATTATTTTAACTAGGTAGATATTAAATAGTTAATAACTATTTAATATCTATTATACCTAGTTAAAATAATTAACAATTTACCTGTAAAATAAATATTAACCCTAACATAGCTACAATGTAATTATTAATTATATTGTAGCTATCTTAGGGTTTATTTTATAGGTAAGTATTTAGATTTAAATAGGAATATTTTAGTTTATAAATGAATTAGATTAATTTAATATAAATTTAGTTAGGGGTGTTAGGGTTAGATAGAGTTAATATAGTTAATATAAATACTATAGTAACTATATTAACTATATTAACCCTAATATAATTAGGGTTAATATAGTTAATATATATAATGTAATACCTATATTAACTATAATATACTTAGGGTTAATATAGATAATATAGCTGGCGGCGGGGTAGGTAGATTAAATTAGGGGTTAATCATTTTAATAGAGATGGCGGCGGTGTAAGGGGCTTACATTAGGGGTTAATAATTTTAATATAGATGGCGGCGGTGTTAGGGGCTCACTTTAGGGGGTTATAGATATAATATAGCTGGCGGCGGGGTACGGGAGCGGCGGTTTAGGGGTTAATAACTTTATTAGGTTGCGGCGGGGTACGGGAGCGGCGGTTTAGGGGTTAATAGTTTTTTTATTGTTAGGCTAGTGAGGGGGAATAGCGGATAGAGGGTTAGACAGTGCGGGCTATGTTAGGGAGGCGTGTTAGACAGTGCGGGCTATGTTAGGGAGGCGTGTTAGACAGTGCGGGCTATGTTAGGGAGGCGTGTTAGACAGTGCGGGTGTTTTAGACTTTAGTCAGGTTTTATAGGCGCCGGCAGTTTCTAACGTGGCGCAAGTCACTGGCGACGCCAGAAATTTGTACTTACGCAGATTTCTGGACATCGCTGGTTTGTCAGACTTACGGCACGTTAGCATCTGACGGCGACCTATATGGGATAGCTCGAGTTGCGAGCTGAAACTGCGGGCGACGCCGGTTCCCTCGCTTGCGCCGCAAACTGCGATCTATATCGGATCGCGCCCATAAACCTTACTGACTCAGCAATATGGGACACATCACAAAAAATGGAACACAAAGTGACACCCTTACCGGTTAATGAAAAGATCACAAGAGCGCAGGATGCCGGTGTCAGCGATACTATGATGGAAAGCAAAGTCTCTACGGAGCGGAAAGCAGCAGAAGCGGGTTCTGTGGATTCCACCACTAAAATGACATCCATTCCTAGCGTGAGTAAGGTAGCTCCCATGCGGGATGATGTCTGTGCGGCGGCTGTAGCTGGGGCTCTGCAGCGGTCCATACGAGACGCAGATCCTGCTAATCCTGAGCGCTACTATCTTTACCGGACAGTTCCCCCCACTCGCCCATGCACGGACTTTGCTGGAGTTGGAAGCATCGCGGGTATAACTCTTTCCTCTACTAATGTAGTCCTGGGCTATGTAGGTGCAGGCTGCATGCAGAGGAGCAATCTCTGGATTGGGATGCCTTTATGCTTAGGACTGCGTGCCATGGCCTATGTTCCTTCTGTTGAGAGACAAGGTGTGGGTTGAGAAGGATCTTGGACCCAGGACTAACACTCAAACCTTGCGACCAGGTATACTGACCCGGGGGGGGAACAAAGGAAAAGACAGTCAATGTGAGCCTGGTTTGTTTGGCTCGTATTAAACCCTGTGACTGCTTAAGACTGTAAATTTTCCTCACAGTTACTGATAAAATGTTATAGATATATGTTTCTCTTTTAGTTTTAACGTTAGGCCATATATTATTGTCTATTTGGACACTCAGCAGTGCCAGAATTACATATGTTTTTTATGACTCTGTATTTGGGGAAAGGGGATTGCTATACTCTCGGGCTGATATTTGTGTCTGCTGTTGCTACGGATCAATTGTGTCATTCCATGGTTATGTCTGAGTTCCATTCATTCAGTATCATTGTTGTATGCGGGAGCCAGTTAAAAATAGCCTCTTCTCCTGAGACTAGCGTCTGAAGCCATGAGGGAGTCAGAAGTAAGAAAAGCCATGTACAACACATGTTAATCTAAACTCTGCAGGGATTTTCATGCCTAACAAAGATAGGGCTCATACTATACAGAAAAATGTTTGCACTCACTTAATGCATATGGGGCCTAGTACCATGATCCATTTTGATTAGTGCCAATATCACTGACCTTGTACACATATGCAAGTGGGAAAGGAGGGAATTTAGGATTCAAAAGTTGTAAACCTTTGCTAAATAATTCCTTATTCCCTTGTTCATTGTGACTTAGCTGTATACCCCACTATGCACTTTCAACCTCATACAGTCTTACATTCTAGTTTCTATATGCTCTCAGCTCTGGTTGATACATTCTACTATTAATTTTATCATACTACTCAAGCTTAATAGTGTTCTGGGATGCATTTGCTTGTCTATATGTTTTTATGTAATGTTAATCTATGTCAGTGGTAAATTAAGGTCCAAGAATGGCGTGTCAGTAGAAATATATCCCCTTGTATATTGCACTGTCCCTTACACCCTCACCCCCAGCACCCCTAACCCTCCCTTTCTCAGTAGGGAGCTAATAAGTTATAGAACCGCTATCAAAGTGGTATATATGTGCCCGTATCCTTTGTTTATTTTATTAGCTATAGAATAAAGGACACAAAGCTCTCGCAGTCTAGTAGGCCCAATAGTTGCTAGATTTACTTTAAGGTACTCCCCGAAAATTCCAAAGAGGTTCTGTCTATTTCCTTTCTTTTCTAAGGTAAAAAATAAGGTCCGGTTTATGAAAGCTTTATAGTAAAAAGTTTTTCTCTTTATATATATTTGCACCAATGAATAAGGTGTTAATTGTTTTAATAACATGTTCTGCGTTAAAAAAAGTGAAAAACTGAGATTCATCATTTGAGGTCCAAGAGTGGCCTCCTTCCGTCCATGCCTACCCTTTGCAACACCACAATGTTATACTGGGAGACCCAAGAGTGGCCTCAAAGATCATTCAGAGGGTATACAGTCTGTTAGGCACAATCATTGTTCAATTCTATTTATATGCATTGGTATGTAAACTTGGTTAGTTCACTTTGTACAACTCCTATTTGTTCTCTATTTGAGATTGTACATATGGAAAATTTGTATTTGAGTTGACTATATTGCCATACTTTGTATACGTGCCTCAAATTGATTCTCAATAAAAATGTTTAAAAAAAAAAAAAAAAAAATGTTTTAAAATATATGTGATAGTTTGTTGGTAAAGAAGTTCATATATCCGCAAAATAATTGATACAGTCCTTAACAGTGTTGTAACAGGTGCAGGAAAAACACTGTAAATTTGTAAATTGGTACCTGTGTGACGACTCTTTGGGGCCAATTTATTAAGCTATCAACCAGCTTATTCCGCGCGAGCCTTCAACTTGTCCGCCACCTCTGACGTGGCAAACAACATCAGACCAATCGAATACGATAGGGTTGATTGAAACCCCCTGCTATCAGCCGATTGGCAGCGAATGTGCAGGGGCGGCATTGCACAAGCATTTCACTAGAAATGCTTGTGCAATGATAAATGCCGACAGCGTATGCTGTCGGCATTTATCGATGTACGGCAGACATGATTCAGATTCACTACAGCGGATCATGTCAGACCACACATTGATAAATCTACCCCTTTGTATGGTAATAATTTACCATTCTTATTGCCACTGGTGATTGGTAGCACTGAAACCAGAACCTCCTATGATTAGTCCGGTATTTCGCAACCTTAGTATTGTAAACTTGCTATTGCAATCTCACACTGCATGTTTTGGTATATTTTCTCCATTGAATCCGGTCTCTCTGGAGCGTACGCTGGCGTGTTGTGTCACTGCTATTCCCAATCCCAAATTCTCTGCAATATGAGTTGTGGAAACGGATCAATAATCAATATATACAAACTGTACACTAAACGATAGTCTCTTAAAGGTGTCAGCTTAGTGTGGGTCTGAGGGTCTCTCAAAGAAAGCCACCCTCAAAGTCTCAAACATTATGGCATGCTCAACTAGGTGCAAAAAAGGAAAAATAAGCTTTTTTGAGGCCTTTTTTCCCATTGAGATCTTATCGGGACATGAAATTTTCAACATTTTTATTTCATGATTCCGATAGCGAATAAAATTTTAAGCAACAATCCTATTTACTTCTATTATTTAATTAGCTTAATTCCTAAGAAATTATTTGTTGAAAAAAAAGCAATGCACATGGGTGAGCCAATTACACGAGGCATCTATGTTCAGCCACCAATCAGCAGCTACTAAGCCTATGTAGCTATGCTTTAAACAAAGGACACCAAGAGAATGAAGCAAATTAGATAAAAGAAGTAAATTGGAAAGTTGTTTAAAATTGCATGCTTTTTCTAAATCATAAAAGCGAAAATGTTGGTTTCATATCCCTAACAATGCAAACATTTCTCTTTTCAAATGTATTTTTATATGTAATATTTAGTGCTGCCCCAGGCAGGTTGGAGTTATGTTCTTAATTATATTTCAATATCAATATGTACTTACATATAAAAATATAATCAAGCACGTAACTCCAACTAGGCCTATGCCTAGGGCAGAACTAAATATTACATATACAAATTAATTAAAACAAATGTCTGACCTTGACTTTAAATAAATTCTTTGGTTATTTATTAGGTGACCAAATCACTTTACCTAGATAAAAAAACATCAAACTCCTAACACTACAATTAACTACTGTGAAGAAACACAGGACGTTTTCAAGAACTTCAGTTAACCCAGTCCGTGAACACAAAAGATCAATAACAGTCCGTAGTGTCAAATTATCCTAGAGATCAGCAAATGAAACTTGCAATAAAAAATTCACTTATCCTTGCTAATATATCAACGTGCATGTGATAAAGCAACCGAGTATCAGGCGATCTCCTGGTAAAAGCATCCACCTTGCAGATCGAGGAACACGACTTACTCCCCTACTGCTCCAGTGACGACCTCTTATGCTAGCCACAGGAGGAATGTGTGGTATCTGTAGACCATACCTGCAAGTGTGGCCGTCCGGGCTCAAACACTTCAATCCTCCGGTTGGTCTATGCGGCGTGTTCAATCCTGACTCAGACTTCCTGGTATGTCACTGACCCAATCCAGAGACAATACTTGATGCATGTGGGTGAACCTGTCCAATTATTATTATCAGTTATTTGTACAGTGCCAACAGATTCTGCAGCACTATAAACATAAGTGGTATACAAGGTAGCAATTATTGGGATCAAATGGGTAGAGTGCCCTGCCTAGAGTTGCACTGTTGTAGTTAGTTTTTGTGAAGGTGATCTGCAAGCAGTGGGCTCTTAGACTTACATTCTAAGGAGGTTCATGGCAGATAGCAATGGTGGAGAGGAACTGGTATTAGGAAAGGTTAGTGTAGGTTTTATGCATCCCTGAAGTCTTTAGGGAGTGCTTTAAGCTTTTAAACTAGGGGAGTGTCTTGTGGAGCGAGGCAGAGGATTCCACAAGATGGGAGCCAGTCTGGAAAAGTCTTGTAAATGGGAATGTGAGGAGGTAAACACGAGAGGAGGCGAGTTGGAGGTTGTGAGTAGAGCAAAGGGGACTGGAGGGAGAGTATCTGGAGACAAGGGGGGTAGTTATCAAGCCGTCTACTTTTCTGGCTTCGCCGGCCCAATACGTCTGCCTAAGCTCGCCTACCTTCGCCGCCGCGGACCTTAAAAAATACGCCTAAGTTATCAAATAAAGCTGTCAAAAAGCCGCGGGGCGATGAGCAGCGGACTGTGAGAGTTATCACTCATCCGATCTCGCTGCTCTTCGGCTTTTTCACAGCTTTATTGCTAGCCTGTCACTAAGCACTCACACTAAACTGCACTGTTCTACCCCCTATACCGGCGCCCCGGAGCCTCCCGCAACTAAATAAAGTTACTAACCCCTAAACCGCCGGTCCTAGACCCTGCCGCAACTCTTATAAATGTATTAACCCCTAAACCGCCGCTCCTAGACCCTGCCGCAAGTCTTATAAATGTATTAACCCCTAAACCGCCGCTCCCGGACACCGCTGCCACCTACATTATACCTAGTAACCCCTATCCTGCCCCCCCTATACCGTCGCCCTCTATTATAAAATTATTAACCCCTATCCTGCTGATCCCGCACCTCTCCGCAACTAAATAAATAGTTTAACCCCTAAACCGCCGCTCCATGAACCCGCCGCAACCTATATTAAACCTATTAACCCCTATCCTGCCCCCCCTACACCGTCGCCACCTATAATAAATTTATTAACCCCTAATCTGCCCCCCCTACACCGTCGCCACCTATAATAAATTTATTAACCCCTATCCTGCCCCCCACTACGCCGCCGCCACTGTAATAAAATGATTAACCCCTAAACCTAAGTCTAACCCTAACCCTAACGTCCCCCTAACTTAAATATTAATTAAATAAATCTAAATAAATTAACTCTTATTAACTAAATGAATCCTATTTAAAACTAAATACTTACCTTTAAAATAAACCCTAAGATAGCTACAATATAATTAATAATTATATTATAGCTATCTTAGGATTTATATTTATTTTACAGGTAACTTTCAATTTATTTTAACCATGTACAATAACTATTAAATAGTTATTAACTATTTAATAGCTTACCTAGCTAAAATAAAGAGAAATGTACCTGTGAAATAAATCCTAACCTAAGTTACAATTACACCTAACACTACACTATACTTTAATAAATTATTCCTATTTAAAAATAAATACTTACCTGTAAAATAAACCCTAAGATAACTACAATATAATTAATAATTATATTATAGCTATCTTAGGATTTATATTTATTTTACAGGTAACTTTGTATTTATTTTAGCTAGTTAGAATAGTTATTAAATAGTTATTAACTATTTAATAACTACCTAGCTAAAAGAAATACAAAATTACCTGTAAAATAAATCCTAACCTAAGTTACAATTAAACCTAATACTACACTATCATTAAATTAACTAAATAAACTACCTACAAATAACTACAATGAAATACAATTACATAAACTAACTAAAGTACAAAAAATAAAAAAAGCTAAGTTACAAAAAATAAAAAAGTAAGTTACAAACATGTTAAAAATATTACAACAATTTTAAGCTACTTACACCTAATCTAAGCCCCCTAATAAAATAACAAACCCCCCCCAAAATAAAAAAAATCCCTACCCTATTCTAAATTAAATAAATTTCAAAGCTCTTTTACCTTACCAGCCCTTAAAAGGGCTATTTGTGGGGGCATGCCCCAAAAAGTTCAGCTCTTTTGCCTGTAAAAGAAAAATACAACCCCCCCCAACATTAAAACCCACCACCCACATACCCCTAATCTAACCCAAACCCCCCTTACAAAAACCTAACACTAATCCCCTGAAGATCATCCTACCTTGAGTCGTCTTCACTCAGCCGAGCCACCGATGGAACTGAAGAGGACATCCGGAGCGGAAGAAGTTAATCCTCCAAGCGGCGCTGAAGAAATCTTCCATCCGATGAAGTCATCATCCAGGCGGCGCTGAAGAAGTCTTCGATCCGGCCGATGTCATCTTCAAAGAGGCGCTGAAGAGGTCTTCTATCCGGGCGAAGTCATCTTCCAAGCCGGGTCTTGAATCTTCCTTCCGCCGACGCGGAACCACCTTCTTCACCGACGGACTACGACGAATGACGGCTCCTTTAAGGGACGTCATCCAAGATGGCATCCCCTCAATTCCGATTGGCTGATAGGATTCTATCAGCCAATCGGAATTAAGGTAGGAAAATCTGATTGGCTGATGGAATCAGCCAATCAGATTCAAGTTCAATCCGATTGGCTGATCCAATCAGCCAATCAGATTGAGCTCGCATTCTATTGGCTGATCGGAAGACTTCTTCAGCGCCGCCTGGATGATGACTTCATCAGATGGAAGATTTCTTCAGCGCCGCTTGGAGGATTAACTTCTTCCGCTCCGGATGTCCTCTTCAGTTCCATCGGTGGCTCGGCTGAGTGATGACGACTCAAGGTAGGATGATCTTCAGGGGATTAGTGTTAGGTTTTTGTAAGGGGGGTTTGGGTTAGATTAGGGTTATGTGGGTGGTGGGTTTTAATGTTGGGGGGGGGGTTGTATTTTTCTTTTACAGGCAAAAGAGCTGAACTTTTTGGGGCATGCCCCCACAAATGGCCCTTTTAAGGGCTGGTAAGGTAAAAGAGCTTTGAAATTTATTTAATTTAGAATAGGGTAGGGATTTTTTTTATTTTGGGGGGGTTTGTTATTTTATTAGGGGGCTTAGATTAGGTGTAAGTAGCTTAAAATTGTTGTAATATTTTTAACATGTTTGTAACTTACTTTTTTATTTTTTGTAACTTAGCTTTTTTATTTTTTGTACTTTAGTTAGTTTATGTAATTGTATTTAATTGTAGTTATTTGTAGGTAGTTTATTTAGTTAATTTAATGATAGTGTAGTGTTAGGTGTAATTGTAATTTAGGTTAGGATTTATTTTACAGGTAATTTTGTATTTCTTTTAGCTAGGTAGTTATTAAATAGTTAATAACTATTTAATAACTATTCTAACTAGCTAAAATAAATACAAAGTTACCTGTAAAATAAATATAAATCCTAAGATAGCTATAATATAATTATTAATTATATTGTAGCTATCTTAGGGTTTATTTTACAGGTAAGTATTTATTTTTAAATAGGAATAATTTATTAAAGTATAGTGTAGTGTTAGGTGTAATTGTAACTTAGGTTAGGATTTATTTCACAGGTACATTTCTCTTTATTTTAGCTAGGTAAGCTATTAAATAGTTAATAACTATTTAATAGTTATTGTACATGGTTAAAATAAATTGAAAGTTACCTGTAAAATAAATATAAATCCTAAGATAGCTAGAATATAATTATTATTTATATTGTAGCTATATTAGGGTTTATTTTAAAGGTAAGTATTTAGTTTTAAATAGGATTCATTTAGTTAATAAGAGTTAATTTATTTAGATTTATTTAATTAATATTTAAGTTAGGGGGGCGTTAGGGTTAGGGTTAGACTTAGGTTTAGGGGTTAATAATTTTATTACAGTGGCGGTGGCGTAGTGGGGGGCAGGATAGGGGTTAATAAATTTATTATAGGTGGCGACGGTGTAGGGGGGGCAGATTAGGGGTTAATAAATTTATTATAGGTGGCGACGGTGTAGGGGGGGCAGGATAGGGGTTAATACATTTAATATAGGTTGCGGCGGGTTCAGGGAGCGGCGGTTTAGGGGTTAATACATTTATTATAGTTGCGGTGGGCTCCGGGAGCGGCGGTTTAGGGGTTAATATGTATAGAGTAGCTTGCGGTGGGCTCCGGGAGCGGCGGTTTAGGGGGTAATAACTTTATTTAGTTGCGGCGGTGTAGGGGGGGTCAGATTAGCGGTGTTTAGACTCGGGGTACATGTTAGGGTGTTAGGTGTAGACAGCTCCCATAGGAATCAATGGGATGTCTGTCAGCAGCGAACTTGTACTTTCGCTATGGTCAGACTCCCATTGATTCCTATGGGATCCGCCACCTCCAGGGGTGGCGGTTTGAAAACCAGGTACGCTGGGCCGTAAAAGTGCCGAGCGTACCTGCTAGTTTTTTTGATAACTAGCAAAAGTAGTGAGATTGTGCCGCACTTGTGTGCGGAACATCTGGAGTGACGTAAGAATCGATCTGTGTCGGACTGAGTCCGGCGGATCGAAGTTTACGTCACAAAATTCTACTTTTGCCGGTCTCGAGCCTTTGATAACTAAGGCGAATCAGCCTCGCCACAAATACGCTGCGGAATTCCAGCGTATTTGAGGTTGACGGCTTGATAACTAGGCCCCAAGGTCGGAGCAGTGCAGTTGAGGGCTTTGTATGTCAGAGTGAGAATTTTGTGTTTAATCTGGGAGGCAAGAGGAAGCCAGTGAAGGGATTGGCAAAGAGGTGCAGCAGATGAAGAGCAATGTGCAAGGAAGATGAGCCTGGCAGAGGCAATCATTATGGAATTTAAAGGAGCTAGACGGCAGTTAGGGAGACCAGAGAGGACGGAGTTGCAATAGTCAAGACGGGAAAGGATGAGAGTGTGGATTAAAATCTTAGTTGTGCCTTGTGTAAGGAAATGTCTAATTTAGAGATGTTTTTAAGGTGGAAGCAGCAGGATTTAGCCATGGCTTGAATCTGAGTAGTGAAAGAAAGATCTGAGTCAAGTGTGACCCCAAGACATTGGGCATGCAAGTTAATGGGAATAATGGTGTTGTTGACAGTTATAGAGAGATAGGGGAGTGGAGATTTTAGAAGAAGGGGGGAAATAAGGTGCTCAATTTTGGAGATATTTAGCTTAAGGTAGTAAGAGGACATCCAGGAAGAGATGTGAGAAAGACAGTTAGTGACACAGGTTAGCAAGGAAGGAGATAGATCTGGAGCAGAGATGTAGATTTGAGTGTCGTTGGCATACAAATGATATTGAAACATGTGGGACTTTATTAGGGAACCTAATGATGTGTATATTGAGAAGAGAAGGGGACCGAGGACAGAGCCTTGCGGTACCCCAACAGAAAGTGGTAACGGGGCAGATGAAGCCCCAGAGAAGGCTACACTAAAGGTACGGTTAGACAGGTAGGAAGAGAACCACAAGAGGGCTGTGTCACAAATGCCGAAGGATTGGAGGGTTTAGAGCAAAAGAGTGTGGTCAACAGTATCAAAGGCTGCAGATAGATCAAGGAGGAAAAGCAGAGAGAAGTGGCCTTTGAATTTTGCTGTGAGTAGGTCATTGGTAACCTTAACAATTGCTGTCTCTGTGGAGTGATGGGGGCAAAAACAAGATTGCAGTGGGTCAAGGTGTAATGTAAGGAAATTGGATAGGCGTGCATGTACTAGCTTTTCAAGAAGCTTTGAGGCAAAAGGGAGTAGGGAAATAGGGCGGATGGGGAGGTAGGCTCAAGATAAGGTTTTTTGAGGATGGGTGTGAACAGTGCATGTTTTAGAGATGAGGAAAATATACCAGTGCTGAGGGAGAGGTTTAAAATGTGTGTGAGTATAGGGGTAAGGGTAGAAGAGAGGGAGGGGAGTAGCTGTGAGGGAATGGGGTTTAGGGGACAGGTAGTGAGGTGAGTGCAGTATAAGTGCGGAAACTTCTTTCTTTCTTAAAAGGGGCAAAAGAGCCAAATATATTGCTATGTGGGTATTGGTTAATTTCAAGCTTTTGAGGGGGTGAAAGGCTGTAAGAATGCTGACAGCTGATTTAGTTTCTGATGGAATAGATTTTGTTATTGAAGTGACTGGCAAAATCTTGAGCTGACAGAGAAGTTGTATTAGGAGGTGGGGGTGAACGGAGAAGAGTGTTGAAAGTGGAGAACAGATGTTTTTGGTTTGAAGAAAGGAGTGGAGATAAGAGTAGAGAAGTAGTATTACCTATAAAAATCAAGGGCAGAGTAATAGGAGTTCAAGATGAACTTGTAGTGAAGAAAGTCAGCTGAACTCCGAGATTTTCTCCAGTGCCGCTCAGCAGTACGGGAACATCTGCATTGGTACTGTGTCAGAGGAGTATGCCAGGGCTGAGGGTGAGTGTGTGATTTTTGAGCTATAGTAGGAGGGACCAGGCTGTCAAGTAACAATGTAAGGGGGGAATTATAGTGGCAGATAGATAGCTCAGGGCTATTCACGTAGCAAAAGAGAGTTACTGGAGAGGAGAGAGCACTAGAATGCAGTAAATAGGTTGCAGATGAGCAGGGATTCTATTCACGTACCAAAAGAGAGTTACAGGAGAGGAGAGATCACTAGAATGCAATAAATAGGTTGCACATGAGCAGGGATTCTATTCACGTACCAAAAAAGAGTTACAGGAGAGGAGAGAGCACTAGAATGCAGTGAATAGGTTGCAGATGAACAGGGATTCTATTCACGTACCAAGAGAGAGTTACAGGAGAGGAGGGAGCCCTATAATGCAGTGAATAGGTTGCAGATGAGCAGGGATTCTATTCACATACCAAGAGAGAGTTACAGGAGAGGAGGGAGCCCTATAATGCAGTGAATAGGTTGCAGATGAGCAGGGATTCTATTCACATACCAAGAGAGAGTTACAGGAGAGGAGAGAGCACTAGAATTCAGTGAATAGGTAACAGATGAGAAGGGATTCTGTTAACGTACCAAAAGAGAGTTACAGGAGAGGAGAGAGAGCACTAGAATGTAGTGAATAGGTTGCAGATGAGCAGGGATTCTACTCACGTACCAAAAGAGAGTTACAGGAGAGGAGAGAGCACTAGAATGCAGTGAATAGGTTTCAAATGAGCAGGGATACTATTCACGTACCAAAAGAGAGTTACAGGAGAGGAGAGAGCACTAGAATGCAGTGAATAGGTTGCAGATGAGCAGGGATTCTGTTCATGTACCAAAAGAGAGTTACAGGAGAGGAGAGAGCACTAGAATGCAGTGAATAGGTAACAGATGAGCAGGGATTCTGTTAACGTACCAAAAGAGAGTTACAGGAGAGGAGAGAGAGCACTAGAATGTAGTGAATAGGTTGCAGATGAGCAGGGATTCTACTCACGTACCAAAAGAGAGTTACAGGAGAGGAGAGAGCACTAGAATGCAGTGAATAGGTTTCAAATGAGCAGGGATACTATTCACGTACCAAAAGAGAGTTACAGGAGAGGAGAAAGCACTAGAATGCAGTGAATAGGTTGCAGATGAGCAGGGATACTATTCACGTACCAAAAGAGAGTTACAGGAGAGGAGAGAGCACTAGAATGCAATGAATAGGTTGCAGATGAGCAGGGATTCTA
This sequence comes from Bombina bombina, assembly GCF_027579735.1. Classification (NCBI taxonomy): domain Eukaryota; kingdom Metazoa; phylum Chordata; class Amphibia; order Anura; family Bombinatoridae; genus Bombina; species Bombina bombina. Next base: position 78,449,403 of record NC_069502.1, read on the forward strand.
TTCACATACCAAAAGAGAGAGTTACAGGAGAGGAGAGAGCACTAGAATGCAGTGAATATGTTGTAGATAAGCAGGGAAGTCCACAATCCCTCTCATACCTCCATAATAGACTGAAGATGTAAATATCGGACCGCCAGGAACAGATCCCAAACTCCGGCGTAAAAAATAGGAAAGGTAAGGGGACTCTAATGGAAAGAAAAAAAAGGGTGCAATCCTATTTCCAAAATAAAAACAAAAAGTTTATTGAACAGAGCAGAGGAACAATATTATGCGTTTCGGCGAAAACCGTAATCATAGACCTAAAAAGACACGGGTTAGTGCCGTTTAAAAGCAACATCATGACAGGTTATTGGTTGGTGCTAAACAAACCCCTATTAACCAGATAAATGCTCCATCCACACAGTAATAGATCAGTGAAGCTCATCCCATAAGCAATAATAAATAAATAAACAAATAAAACAATAGAGTAATTAATATAAAGATCATATATAAAGGCAACAGTAACAAAATGATAGCAAAGCGTGGATATGTATTCAACTCGACTTTGAGGTGATAAAACAACAAAACACCAAATACTTTGCATAAGTAATGTCAATAATATAAGAATTCTCAAAACTTGTAGTCATACCAGTGCACACATATAAGATCTGGTTTCTAAGAGAATATACTAATAATAGTTAATGAATATAGAAAATTAAAGGGACATTCTGGTCAAAATATAAATGCACATAGATGAATAACATCTTTGAGTAGAAACATATTTGCCCTATACATGTAGTAGCAAAAATGCTTCTTGTAAAAGTTATTACTGTTTTAGTACTAACATTTTTCTTTGCACGTGCATGTGAAGCTTAGCTAGATATTCTCAGTGCACCAGCATTTTAAATACTGCAGCTGCTCAGATCGCCAATGGGGCTTGGGTCATGTCAGCAATTAACAAATTGAGTCATTACCAGATGATACAAGCACCTTAGGCTCTCTGAGCAACTGTCGTATTTAAAATGCTGGTGCATGGGGCATAACGTTTATAAGAAGCATTTTTGCTAATACATGTATACTACAAAATGCTTCTACTCAAAATGTAAGTGCATCCATGTGGATTCCAATTTTGGCTGGAAAATCCCTTTAATTTGTTCAAAATTAATTATGTTAGAAAAATATAATGTATAGGCGTGATAATACAATATATAGCAAAAACAACTCTTATACATATCGAGTAAATGTATTAATGCTTACCACACATAATAAAACAGAATCAGTTCTACAACAATGTGTAAAAGCTAACACCCAGATATTAAGTGTGCAAATGAATGACCAGCATTAAACATGCCCATATATGTTCCAATATTTACATTATATCAATATAAGACTCCCTTGTTTAGATAGAAAAAGTCCTATTCTTAAATTATTTCCAATAATTAATAATAGATAAGTGCAACGCTAAAAAATTTGTTTTGTATTTAAAATATTTTAAAAATTTTGTTTAGTAATTAAAAAATTTTTTAATTTCGGCAAATTAGTTTAGTTAAGTTTAAAAAAAATTGTTTTGGCAAATTAGTTATGTTAAGTTAAATCGTTTTTTCGGATCCGTTCATTTTTTCGGATTCATTCTTTATTCATATGCATTATTCTATTCTGTTTAGAATAAAATAATGCATATTAGGATTTAAGCAGCTCTCATCCCTATTAGCTGATTCAAATCAGCCAATCGGAATGAGAGCTGCTTAAATCCTATTGGCTGTTTAAATCAGCCAATAGGATTTAAGTAGCTCTCGTTCCTACTGGCTGATTTAAATGTTTCAGCCAATAGGAATGCAATGGTACCCCAATATAAAAGGGGTACCTTGCATTGAATCCTCAGTGTGCGGTGCATGATCGTATGAAGAGGATCTCCACGTTGGACCGATGGACCTCCGCCTATCGACCGCTCCGCCTCCGCAGGGATGAAGAAGATGCTGGTCCCGCAATGTTTGAAGATGGAGCCGCCAGGATGAAGTTTTTTTAGCCAGACTTCAGCAACTGTGAGTACTGATTTTGGGGTTAGTGTTAGGTATTTTTGTTTTTTTTGTGGTGGTGTTTTTTTTTTAGATTAGGGCTTTTTTTTTATTTTAATGGGCAGTAAAAGAGCTGAATGCCCTTTTCAGGGCAATGGGTAGATTAGGTTTTTTTAGTTAGGGTTTTTTTATTTTGTGGCTTTGTAATGTTAGGGGGTGTTTGTTTTTATTTGTTTGCAACAGAGCTGTTAACTTTAGGCCAATGCCCTACAAAAGGCCCCTTTAACCCCTTAATGACAACTGACGTACCAGGTACGTCATGCATTAACAACCAGTTAATGACAATAGACGTACCTGGTACGCCAGTTGTCTAAGAGAGTGCTGGAAGCGATCGCAATCGCTTCCAGCAGCTCTCAGGGTATTGCAGTGATGCCTCCATATGGAGGCATCCTGCAATACCTTTTCAGAAGACTCCGATGCAGAGAGAGCCACTCTGTGGCCCTCTCTGCACCGGTAGCGATGGTGCCGGTTCGTTGGTGGGTGGTAGCATATCAGGGAGGCGGGTGGGCGGCCCATCGCTACCCGGCATCCGGTTCCTGTAAGTGCTATGTGCACGCCGGGTGCCGGGAGCGTGCGGGGCGCGCGTGCGCGCGATTAGCTGGCCACTGACACCAATGAGAAGGGAAGAGGGGGGAAAAAAGAATTAAAAAAAATAAATATATAAGGATCTGGGAGGGGGTTGGGGTATTGTGGGGGGCTGCTACACTACAGAAAACATTAAAAATTGCAAAAAATTGCAAAAAAAACACTTGTTTTTGGGGCAAATTGGGTACTGGCAGACAGCTGCCAGTACCCAAGATGGCGGCAATTAGGTAGGGGAGAGGGTTAGAGAGCTGGGGGGGGGGGGATCATGGAGGTTGGGGCTAAGGCAGGGGTCCATCACAGCTAAAACATTTTTTTTTTTTTTTATTAAAAAAAAGAAAAACTCCTTTTATTTAGTACTGGCAGACTTTCTGCCAGTACTTAAGATGGCGGGGACAATTGTGGGGTGGGGGAGGGAAGAGAACTGTTTGGGAGGGATCAGGGGGTGGGATGTGTCAGGTGGGAGGCTGATCTCTACCCTAAAGCTAAAATTAACCCTGCAAGCTCCCTACAACCTACCTAATTAACCCCTTCACTGCTGGGCATAATTTACGTGTGGTGCGCAGCAGCATTTAGTGGCCTTCTAATTACCAAAAAGCAATGCCAAAGCCATATAAGTCTGCTATTTCTGAACAAAGGGGATCCCAAAAAAGCATTTACAACCATTTGTGCCTTAATTGCAGAAGCTGTTTGTAAATAATTTCAGTGGGAAACCTAAAGTTTGTGACAAAATTTGTGAAAAAGTGAACTTTTTTTTTTATTTGATGACATTTGGTGGTGAAATGGTGGCATGAAATATACCAAAATGGGTCTAGATCAATACTTTGGGTTGTCTTCTAAAAAAAAATATATACATGTCAAGGGATATTCAGGTATTCCTGACAGATATCAGGGTTCCAATGTAACTAGCGCTAATTTTGAAAAAAAGTTGTTTGGAAATAGCAAAGTGCTACTTGTATTTATGGCCCTATAACTTGCAAAAAAAGTAAAGAACATGTAAACATTGGGTATTTCTAAACTCAGGACAAAATTTAGAAACTATTTAGCATAGGTGTTTTTTGGTGATTGTAGATGTGTAACAGATTTTGGGGGTCAAAGTTAGAAAAAGTGTGTTTTTTTCAATTTTTTCCTCATATTTTATATTTTTTTATAGGAAATTATAAGATATGATGAAAATAATGGTATCCTTAGAAAGTCCATTTAATGGCGAGAAAAACGGTATATAATATGTGTGGGTACAGTAAATGAGTAAGAGGGAAATTACAGCTAAACACAAACACTGCAGAAATGTAAAAATAGCCATTGTCATTAAGGGTAAGAAAATTGAAAAATGGTCCGGTCATTAAGGGGTTAAGGGCTCTTGGTAGTTTATTATATATTAGGGTTTTTTATTTTGTGGTGTTTTTTTTTTTTTTTTTAACAGGATATTAGAATAGAAATAATTTTTATTATTTTGGATAATTTACGGCTAGATTACGAGTTTTGCACTATGAGTAAAAAAAAGAAGCGTTAAGGCTCATAACGCTGCTTTTTCACTACCGCTGGTATTACGAGCCTTGCAGGATTAGGGGCACCGCACACTTTTTTGGCCGTACCGCAAATTAACTTACGCAATTTGCGTAAAGTCTTTTTCAATGGGACTTCCATAGCGCCGGTATTACAAGCTTTTTTTGGGAGGCCAAAAAGTGAGCGGTACAGCCTATCCCGCAAGATTCGTAACACATTCTAAAGTCAGTAGTTATGAGTTTTACGTTACAGAGTTGTAGCATAAAACTCATAACTAAAGTGTTACAAAGTACACTAACACCCATAAACTACCTATTAACACCTAAACCGAGGCACTCCCGCTCCCGCATCGCAAACACTAAAATAAAATTATTAACCCCTAATCTGTCGCTCCCGACACCGCCGCCACTAGAATAAACATATTAACTCCTAAACCGCTGCATTCCCGCATTGCAAACACTAGTTAAATATTATTAACCCATAACATAGCCTCAACTTACATTACAGTTATTAACCCCTAATCTACCGCCCCCAATGTTGCCGCCACTATACTAAAGTTATTAACCCCTAAACCTAAGTCTAACCCTAACCCTAACACCCCCTAACTTAAATATAATTAAAATAAATCTAAATAAAAATTACTATCATTAACTAAATAATTCCTATTTAAAACAAAATACATACCTGTAAAATAAACCCTAAGCTAGCTACAATATAACTAATAGTTACATTGTATCTATCTTAGGTTTTAGTTTTATTTTACAGGCAAGTTTGTATTTATTTTAACTAGGTAGAATAGTTACTAAATAGTTATTAACTATCTACTAACTACCTAGCTAAAATAAATTCAAATTTACCTGTAAAAAAAAACCTAACCTGAGTTACACTAACACCTAACCTTACACTACAATTACCTAAATAAAATAAAATTACCTAAATTACAAAAACAAACAAACACTAAATTACACAAAATAAAAAAAGATATTATCATATATTTAAACTAATTACACCTAATCTAATAGCCATATCAAAATAAAAAAGCCCCCCCCAAAATAAAAAAAACCCTAGCCTAAACTAAACTATCAATAGCCCTTAAAAAGGCCTTTTGCTGGGCGTTGCCCCAAAGAAATCAGCTCTTTTACCTGTAAAAAAAAATACAAACACCCCTGAACAGTAAAACCCACCACCCACACAACCAACCCCCCAAATAAAAACCTAATCTAAAAAAACCTAAGCTCCCCATTGCCCTGAAAAGGGCATTTGGACGGGCATTGCCCTTAAAAGGGCATTTAGCTCTTTTTCAGTGCCCAAACCCTAACCTAAAAATAAAACCCACCC